>NC_080178.1:30046088-30204256 GCF_950295315.1 Erinaceus europaeus
TTATCCACCAGCTAGGATTTTGTGCCTGCACAATATCTCTGGGAGTATGGACCCAGGATCATTGTGGGGTGCAGAAGGTGGAAGGTCTGGCTTCTGTAATTGCTTTCCCGCTCAACATGGGTGTCGGCAGGTCGATCCATAGTCCCAGTCTGCCTCTCTCTTTCCCTAGTAGGGCAGGGCTCTGGGAAGGCAGGGCTGTAGGACACATGATGCCAATCTGATTTACCTGGGCCGAAAACCCCACCAAGTGTCCATACTCCCAGAGGGATAAAGAATAGGGAAGCTATTAGGAGGGGATTGGATATGGAGTTCTGGGAGTGGGAACTCTGTGGAAATGCACCCCTTTTATCCTATAGCCTTGTCAATATTTCCATTTTATAAATAAAAAAATCAGATTTTGCAGCATTTTTACATCTCTTGCTTCACAACTACTGTCATTTTGATTTCTGAAACCCCCCATTCTAAGGAGTTAATTGATATCTTAAAAGTAATTCACATTTTAATGTAGGTATCTTCAACAATTCACAAATAAGGCATGGTCCTGGAAATAGTTCTCTCCTTTCTATTTAACTAAATAGTATCTTCATTCTACAAACTCCAAGAGACAGTTTAGTTACTACTTTTTTTTTCTGAGTTCATTTCTTTTAAGTTTTCTCTGTTCCTCATATGAGTAAAACCATCTGGTAGTACCCTTCACCTTTTTTTATTTTTCTAATTTTAGTTTCATTTTATTTGATAAGACAGAGATAAATCAGTAGGGGAGAAAAGATATGGGAGGAGAGAAAGAGATACCTGCAAACCTGTTTCACAACTGATAAAGCTTCTGTCTGAAGGTGGGGACCAGGGTCTTGAACCTGGGACCTTGTGCACTGTTATGCATGCACTCATTCAGGTCTGCCACCACCCAGCCCCACCCTTCACCTCTTTGCTTACTTCAGTTAGCATAATCTCATATTTTTTATTGTAGTGACTCATTCGTTTCTAACAAGTTTTCTCTGGTTGAATTTCTTGGTACCCTGAAAGGAAGGAGAAATATATTTTCTTCAGACCAACAAGGAAACTTGGAGGTTAATGCTCTGCCCACAAATTTCCTTTCTGTGGAGTCACTATCAGGAGAGTCAAAAGAATTCACCATGGTTCTCTAGCAGTGGTCTTCTCTGTCCCTGAACTCTACCACTGCAATTTTCTGTGACAGAGTGGTAATGAGGCAACATTTCCACTCAGAAAATTCCCTTTGTGCACTCACCAGCAGAAGGACTCACTCAGTTCTTAGGAAACTGGTCACCTGGGTGTTGACAATCTCTCACTACTCACCTTCAAACTTGACATAATCCTTCATTACACAAGCAAATAAAAAAAATCTTGTTATTTGCCCAGAAACATGCCAGTGCATGTGTTGCCTCCATGGTGGCCATGTTGCTGAGGACACTCAGTAACATGTCTCTCCCTGCCCCCAGGAGCCCTGGCTCATTATTCTATCCTCAGGGACCTCTTACTCTGAGCGAAACATAATGAAATGACAGCTCTGTGGCCTCTTAGCAAGAGGGAGATCCCATTTGATTCATGGTTTGCCTAGAGGGCTGAGGGGCCAAGAGGGCAGGAGGGTTAATTCATTCATCAGTTTAGGTTCTCTCTGCAGGCAGAAAAGGCCTGGCTGGGTGGCAGTCAATTTAGCATTTTAACAGACAGCTACCCACCTCTCCAAAGCCTGGTGGTTTCACTAGAAGCATATGTAGAGCTGAAGATATCAAGAGGGTCTGGGCGGTCTGAGTAACGGAAATGTTCTCTAGCTGGACTGTGTTCTTGAATTAATAAACTTAAAAAAGTAATCATCCTAAAGCCAGGTGGTGATACACCTGGCTGAACACACACATTACCATGTATAAGGACTCAGGTTCAAATCCCTGGTCTCTACCTATAGAGCGGAAGCTTCACAAGTGGTGAAGCAGTATTACAGGTCTCTCTTTCTCCCTCTCTAGAGAGCCAGGCCATTGTGTTCCAGCAATGGTGAAAAGACATGCAGGAGGCAAGCAATACATTTTGCTTATGAGCACCTGGGGGAAGCCCACCTGGCTGAATGCACACATTAAGAGGCACAAGGAACCCAGTTCAAGCCCACAGTCTCCACCCGAAGAGGTAGAAGCTTCACAAGAGGTGAAACAATGCTGCAGGTATTTCTTTTTCTCTTGCCTTTATCTCCCTTCTCTCTCTCAATTTCTCTCTCTCCTATTGAAAAAAAAAGTTGGGGGAGAAAAAATGACCATCAGGAGTGGTGGATTCATTGTGCAGATACCAAGTCCCAGAATTAAATCTAGTGGGGGAAAAAAAAAATCAGCCTTTTAGTTAATCTCCATTCCTGAAGAAATAAAACAAACACTGTAGAAATCCAGCAATTCAATCACATTGGTGGGTCCAGTCCACTCCGGCACAAACTGACCTGAGTGAACACAAAACCCAGCTTTTTCTGACATTGACTCTGCCATGACTAGAAGGGAAATATCCTTTGCTTCTCTGAGTCTGACTGTGGTAAGGCCTGGGAATACAGTTGCAAAATTACTGTGTACGTGCAGAATGAAGTTACCAACAGGGTCCCAGAGCCACACTACCTGGCTTGCGTCCTGCCTCTGTCCCTTACTAGCTATGCAGATTTGGGTACAGTTATCATATCTCTGCCCTTCAGTTCCTTCACTTGCTGAAGATTAATAGCACTTCCTGATTCACTGGGTTGTTGTGAGGATTAAATGAGCTAATATGTGTAAAGTGTTAAGCGTATGCTAACTGTGCCATGTGAGGATACAATAAATATTAACTACTATTGATGGCCTTTTGGGAAAATTGCATATTTATATTAATGAGATTGCATATTCATAAACAGATCACAATTAGGAGGAGATAAAGACCCATCTGTGCCTTGGGCTTCCTTTTCTTCAGACTCCTGTTTGTCTCTTGACTCCTGTGGCTTCTTTTTCTTCCTGTCTCCCCATTCCACTGCTGTCCCTGCCTCCATCTCTACCACCAACTCCATGTCCAGAACAAAGCTTAGGTTTAGCTGATATTTTGGGGGTGTTTCATTTGGCTTCCTCTTCCTCAGAGAGCTCTTAGAACTTTTCAAGTTTGTTTATGTGGTCTCCATTTTTATAAATCTGAGCTACCTAGCAACTTGTTCCGGATGAGGTCATCCCAGCAAATACAATGAATAACTCATCAAGAATTTGATAGTTCTTAAAGAATTCTGCATCCCCAGACAATAACCTAGGCCCACCAGCATATTAGCTGTCAGACTCAGGCAAAAACTAGTAAAGTCATGAGCCCCTTGGAATATACCTAAAATAGACCTACTAGCTTTTTCCAAAATGGAGACCCCAAATCTTCATCTGCAATTTTCTTGCTTTTAGGTTCCTTATTAGTCAACAATTTGTTCTGCTTTATATCTTAACTCCTTTTCAGCCATCAGGTTCCAGATGATACCTTGATGCCAACCTGACTTCCCTGGGCAGATGACCCCACCATGTGTCCCGGAGCCCTGCCTCCCCAGATCCCTGCTGCACTAGGGAAAGAGTGAGACAGGCTGGGAGTATGAATAAACCTGCCAACACATGCCCACGTTCAGGGAAGAAGCAATTACAGGAGCCAGACCTTCCACCTTCTGCACCCCATAATGATCCTGGGTCCATACTCCCAGAGGGATAAAGAATAGGGAAGTTATCAAAGGAGGGGATAGGATACAGAGTTCTCCTGGTAGGAATTGTATGGAAATGTACCACTCTTATTCTATAGTCTTGTCAATATTTCCATTCTATAAATAAAAATTGAAGAAAAAAAATTCTGCAGGCAGGCTGGGCAAGGTAGCTCACCTGGAAGGGTGTCTGCTTTGTCATATGTGCAGCCTAGGTTGGGTTCCTGGGCCCCATGACACTAAAGGAAGCTTTGGTGATGTGGTGTCTTTCTGTCAGCCTGTCTGTCTCTATATCTCTGAAAAAGTCTAGCTAGAGCAGGGAAGCCCCACTGACTACCCAGGGGGAAAAATGGATAGATGGAGCTCAGGAGAGACAATGTAATGGTTATGCAAAAGACGTTCATGCCTGATGTTCTCATGTCCCAGCCTCAAACCTCTGCACCACCTTATATGAAAGCTGAGCAGTATACTAGTTAAAAAAAAAAATAGGAGACAAAGTGGTAGTGCAACTGGCAAACCACACAGGTCACCATGCTTGAGGACCTAGGTTTGAGCCCCTGGTCCAAATCTGCAGGGAAGAAGCTTCATGAGAAGTAGAGCAGGCTGCAGGTGTCTCTGTCTCTTTCCAGCTCTCTTGCTCCATTTTCCTCTGTCTCTATCATTATAAATAAGCAATTAAAGTGGTAATAAATAAATAAAATTAAGAAATAAAGATAAAAATAAATGCTGAAGGGATCTCTTAGACTCTGGTGTAGATTATATTTTGCTCTTCTTTCTGAAATTCCCAATAAGTCAGTATTACTGCTCCTTGAGTAACAGGGATAGAAAAGAGAAATAGCATCTATAGCCTAGCAATGAGGGAATATTATACATCACTAGTACTGTCCCAGAAGTCAGTGTGCCAACATACTGGAACCATGAAGGGAAGTGGAAATGCCCATGTGGACCTGGACAAAAGACAGAAAATCCTGAGACTGTATATGGGCAAAACCAACTCTGTGTGTTCATTTAAAGGACAGTGCTGCGTTTTATAAGAGGCAGAGTGGGAGGGGAATAAAAGTCCACCAGCCACGAGCCAACAACTCCTAAATTCCCTCTCTCCACACTTAACTCCCTTTCCACATCTGAGGTTCTGGATCATCTTGGAAACCTCTTGCAGGTCTAGTAAATTCCTCTCTGAATTAAAGTTGTGTTGCTGAATGACTAAGTGCCTAGGCCTTGATATCGGACTTACTTTCAAACCCTAGCACTGGCATATCTCTGGTGTCATGATAATCCCATGTAATACTAGATCATGTGTGTGGTGTGTGGAAAAACTTTTTTTCTGGTCTGTTTGGACAGATAACTTCTCTCTACATCTTTTTATTTTTTTCATCTGCAATGTAGAAGAAAGGGTATGATCTAACTTTGAAGGTTTTTGTGGAGATTGAACGGCATAATACTTCATATTGTTCAGCCTGGAGACAAATAAATGTTAGTAACTATGCTGTCATCCAAGCATTTCTTCATCATTCAGAACAAAGTTCTGAGTTGTAGTTAAATCATTTTTTTTTTCATTTTAAGTTAAGTGTCTATGAGCTTCATATAAGACCTATAGGAGCCACAACTAAAGAATCTGATTTTGTCAGAATGAGAAAAAAGTAAAGCCCACTACTTTTCATGCTAGGTTACATTTGTTGATAACACAAGGATGGAAAAAAGCTGAATGACTTGTTGATTCCTTTGGTTTGAATTCCCTCCTTCATACTTTATTGCCCAGTCATATGACTTGGATGGATCCTCTTGCCTGTGGTCTGAGTCAGAAAATCCCAGCATTTTGCCTGATTCCTGCCACATGGCCTTTCTTCACAAGCTCCCAATGTACTGAGATACCATTAAATCATCGCTGAGCTCAAGAAGGACCAGAGAACAGGAAGGCTGTATTGCCCACATATCAACACCATTCAACATGCTGCTAAGACAATGGTGACGACAGAGGCTGTCTGATGATATCATCAGTGGCAACTGGTCAGTGAAAATGTTTTTTAATTGTCACTCAAAGTGTTTATCAACCTTGCATCGTGACATCGAAAAGACAGCAACAGAAACACAGGGAACCACAATCCTCCGGGGAAAACATTAGTCATCTGTGAGTGCACAGGCCCTGCCAGATGGTTTGCTCTTCTCCTCCTCAAGTCAGACTTCCAAACCACTGTGCAGCCTCGCTGTCGGAAATGAAAAGTGTTATCTTGACATTGAACATCTTTATATATGTTTAAAAAATTACTAATTAGTGACTAATACCACAGACTTTTGAGCTAGGGAAAAAAAAAAAACCTCACAGATGCTGTTAACTGCTACATATTCCATAATTAACAGCTCTTCTAGAAAATTCCACTGGTGCCTTGCCCTGACTGTCTTAGCTACTTGCCAGGTGAGCTCCATTGCCTTGTGGCAGCCCTGAAGCACCATTTCTCAAATATTCAGATGCACTAAAATATCAGTCATTACATTCCTATTTTTTAACATCTTTAATTACATTCCAGTTTCCAAGATACTCTCCACTGCCACTACCCGCTCCTCCATATTTGGAAACTCCACAACATCTGTCAAAACAAATTAGCACTTTGGGTAGTAGAAAAAATATATATATATACTTTTTATGAAAGCATAAAATGTGTCATCATTGTACAGAAGCTGAAATCTGATTTATTGGTTATTTTCTTGGGTCTCAGACCCAATACGCAGAAGCCCTGAAAAGAATTTTTCCATTCACCACCCCAGCGCACTTACAAAATATATAAAACACATTTGAATTCCGCCAGAAAGAGTAGCTAATTATGATATGTATTTGCATATGTTTAATCACATATATCTTATTTCATTTTGCCTTTTCTGCACACCCTCCTTTTATGAAGGGGCTCCTTGGTGCTGGAGCCCCAAGCACTCAGCAAAGTTCTCTCGAGCGAGTATTTCACTGCCGCACTGTTAGTTTTTTGTGTTATCTTTTCCAATGAAATTTGAAATTTACAATTTTTAAATGATGTGTGTGAAATTATATGACTCTATTATGTCATAATATTATACATCCCAAAATATTGGTAAAGGGCTCTCCCCCTTTATTACCCCCCACCACCAGAGATCAGAGCATTACTGAGAAAATAATGATTAACCTTTAAAATCAGATTGGCATTTCTTTTTTCTCCAAATCTAGAATTAATACGCATTTTTTAATCATTAGTGTAATGTTCAGGATGATACTTTTGTTCTTTTGCCTGTTGAACTGTTACGGCTGCTAGTAACCCTTCAAATTGTTTGCTTCATTCAAGCATTCTTTCCTGAATAATTCATTAGGCATTATTATCCAAGCGTGGAACCCCTCATTTAGCACTGCTGATCTTTTCCTTATGTGTAGCTGACAGGCAATCAAAGTTTTTATCAGTGCAGAAAATTTGCAATTCAGAAATGTAGTTGCAGCAATTAGTAGCTATCAGGTAGCATTGGAAGGACAGCTTCATAAAAAGACAGAGTTGAATGAGCTCCACTGATGTTAGCACAAAAGTAATGGGTAAAACTAACCAGCTGTTTCTAAATTTACCAAATGGAACATTCCCTTCTTCTCAGAGTGGAGGCTTTAATTAACTTGGAGTTCTGTGTGGCTTCCCAGAGGGGGAAGGGAGTGGGTTAGGACCCTTCCTTCACCAGGGCCGGGGCAGCTCTCCTCATAGGGTACTTGTGGGAGAGCGCTGTGTATCCCTTAACCCAACCCAAGGGGCAAAGGGGGGAAGTGAGTGAAACATTTACTAGAAGGATCTCAGAGTGGGGGTATCCGTGAGATGCCAGCCTGTTTCCTCTTTGGTCATTTCTGATGGACTAGGTCTGAATGCTACTATTTAGATCAGCTCTTAAATTCCTGCCCAGCATCTATGTACTGGCCTCCAGAGTCCAGGCTGAGGTGGAGGCAATAGAACAACCCCATATCTCACTTATACCTTCATTTGGTTGATTGAACCATTCTTTGGTTCAGCCTTTCACACTCTGTTTATTTTGACTCATTCATTTGTTCTCAGTCCATTAGGTCATTAACTTATCTTTAAGTGCATCAAGGCATTTATTGAATCCTTAGAAGGTGGGAACTTGAACCCACCCATGGGTTCCCCAGATTCCCATCTTTCCTTATGGATTCGCATGTAGGACTTGGAGAATTTTATCCCTCAAGCTTTCCATCAGAACTTACTCTCTTACCAACTCCAGATCAGTAAAGGTACTTACTAGCTGCCTACTGGGGTAACTCCTGAGAGAGGAAGAACACAAGAGAGAGTTAAACTTTTTTTTTTTTTTTTTGAGGGCTGGGAGAATCAGGCAGTTGTGGCTGCCTAACATCTGTGTCTTATCTATTTCATCCATGTCCAAAGACTGAGTTAGACAACTGAGTAGTATCTTAGCGCTTCGTAGCTTGGACTTTGGCATTAAATAGACCACCTGAGTTCAAGTTTCATCTTTGCCAATTATAAGCTACTGTGAATTTCGTGGAATCATCATTCTCCTCTCAATTGCAAAAGCAATGTACTACTCCCTTCCTCACGGTGTTGTACTGAGAATAAAATGTAAGGAAGAGCATCAAGTGTTTTCATGTTCAATAATAAGTGACATTATTATCAGGTAAGCTGGGAGTTTTATGAGAATGTGGACCTGATGCTTAGGAGCACAGACTTGAGCCAAAGTGCTGATTCTACTCCATACTCACTCTGCATTCTGGGTCAAAGCACTTTACTTCTCCTCTGTAAAAATGGGAATATTGATAGTAGTTACAGCCAGGCAGTGGTGCACCTGGTTAAGCACACACATTACAATATTCAAGGACCTAGGTTCAAGTTCCTGGTCCCCATCTGCAAGGGGAAAGCTTCACAAGTGGTTAAGTAGGGCTGCAGATGTCTCTCTGTCTCATTCCCTCTCTATCTCCCTGTTGCTTCTCAATTTCTTAATGGCTCTATCCAATAATAAATAAATAAAAGAAAAAGAAAATATTAAAAAGGAATACTGATAGTAACCTGCTTCACTGCTTGTGAAGCGACCCTCTTCCCCTGCAGGTGGGGAGCAAGGGGTTCGAACCAGGATCCTTGCCTGGGCTGATTCACAAGCAGTGAAACAGGTCTGTAGATGTCTCTCTGCCTCTCTTCCTCTTTATCTTTCCCTCCCCCTCTAAATTCTCTCTGTTTTATCAAAGTACATATATATGGCTATAGGAGCAGTGGATTTGTAGTGTAGACACCAAGCCCCAGTGATAACTCTGGAGGCAAAAAATAAATAAGATTTTTGGTCCGTACTCCCAGAGAAATAAAGAATAGAACAACTTCCAATGGAGGGGAGGGCATATTGAACTCTGGTGGTGAGAACTGTATGGAATTATATCCTTCTTATACCGCAGTCTTGCCAATCACTATCAAGTCACTAATAAAAAAAATTTGAAAAGAAAAGAAAAAAGAAAAAGGTGCTTATTGACCTACAAATATGCCCATTGTTGAAAGAAGTCAGGAGATCACAGAATATGTGTAATAACTATGCACTAAGGCTTTAAAAGTCTAAGAAAATGCACTGGGTTTGGGGGCCAGGTAGTAGCCCACCTGGCTAGGTGCACACATTACAGTGCGCAAGGACCTGGGTTCAAGCCCCTAGTCCCCACCTGCAGGGGGAAAGCTTCACAAGTGGTGAAATAGAGCTTTCTCTTTCTTTCCCTCATTATTGCCCCCTCCCTTCTCAATTTCTCTCTGTCTCTATATAATATAAATAAATAAAATTTTTAAAAAAAGAAAATGCAAAAAGACTCTGGGGTGGGTGGGTGGGGAGAATACAGGTCCATGAAGGATGATAGAGGACATAGTGGGGGTTGTATTGCTATATGGGAAACTGGGGAATGTTATGCATGTACAAACTATTGTATTTACTGTTGAATGTAAAACATTAATTCCCCAATAAAGAAATGAAAAAAAAACATTAACAACTAAAAAGAAAAAAAATGCATTGGGTATTGGAAAACTCATGATGCATTTTTGCACAGATAAACGTAGAAATATACATCATGACTTTTCTGACAGCTCAGTGTATATAATTACAAGTATATTATGCATGTGTAATATGCATGCATACGTACACATATCCAGAATTAACACTCCAGGATTAACACTGGGGCTTGGTGCCTTCACTATAAATCCACTGCTCCTGGAGGCTATTTTTTTCCCTTTTGTTGCTCTTTTTTTAAATTTTTTTTATTATTTATTTCCCCTTTTGTTGCCCTTGTTGTGGTGGTATTATTGTTGTTGATATCATTGTTGTTGGGTAGGACAGACAGAAATGGAGAGAGGAGGGGAAGACAGAGAGGGGGAGAGAAAGAGAGACACCTGCAGACCTGCTTCACTCGTGAAGGGACCCCCCCTGCAGGTGGGGAGCCAGGGCTCAAACCCGGTTCCTTACGCTGGTCCTTGCGCTTCGTGCCACCTGTGCTTAATTTGCTGCGCTACTGCCGGACTCCCTTGTTGCTCTTGTTTATAGTTGCTGTTATTATTATTGTTGTTGTCATTGCTGTTGTTGTCAGATAGGACAGAGAGAAATTGAGAGAAGAGAGGAAGACAGAGAGGAAGAGAGAAAGATAGAACCTGCAGACATGCTTCACCACTTGTGAAGCAACACCCCTGCAGGTGGAGAGGCGGGGGCTTGAACCGAGATTCTTGAGTCGGTCCTTGTGCTGTGCGCCATGTGCTCTTAACCCGTTGTGCTACCACCCAACCCTCTATACATATATATATATATTATATATAATATTTTAAGAGATCACTTTACTTATCATTGAGAGAGAATCAGAGCACTATTTTGGCATGTGTAGTCCCAGGAATTTAACTGAGGATCTCATGATTGCAAATCCTGCATTTGTCTCTCACTGTACCACCTCCCAGGCCTGTAAAAGAATATTAAGCAAGGAACGAATGCTAACTACTTCTGAGAACACGAGATGAGGGGAAAACTTTACCTTGACCATGGTTTATATCTTCAAGTTACTTGCCTTTTTTATTTAAACAGAGGGTATGAATTATTTCATAATCATCTAAAATGATAACTATATTTCCAGAGAGAACTTTAAACCAAGAGGGCCTGAGACAGATTGGTTACCTTTCAAATGGTTGATAAGCTTTGGTGCATCATTGGATAGAGTTCAGTGCCATGGTGGGAAGAAGGAAGAGGCAGTGAAACTGAGAGGTGAGCATGCATCATGCTCTGGAAGTCAACTGGGCATGGATAGGGAGGTATGGTGTGAGAAACTGAGTTTGATATTTTCATTTTTGCTTTACTACAAATCTTTTTTACCATGAGCAAATAATGCTCTCTCTCTCTCTTTTTTTTTTTTAGCTTAAGCAATTAAAAAGGGCTATCTCACACTAATTAGGATGGGAACTATAAAGCAAAACAGAAGCTATAACAAGTGTTGGAGAATATGTGGAGAAACTGGAACCCCAGCCACTATGAAAGATTGTAACAATTAAAAATGGGGACCGGGTGGTGGTGCTCATGTTTGACAGCACATAATACAATGTGCAAGGACCTGAGTACAAGGCCCTGGTCCTTACCTACATGGAGGAAGCTTCGCAAATGGTGAAACAGTGTTTCAGGTGTCTTTCTGACTCTCTCCTTAATCTCCCCTAACCCTCTCAGTTTCACTGTTCCTAACCAAAGTAAAAAAAAAAAAAATTAAATTAAAAATGGCCCTACCATATGATCCATCAATTCCATATGTATGTCAAAGATCTAAAAGAAATATTCACACACTCATGTTAATAACAGTATTATTCACAACAGCCAGACTGGTATTTTTCAGCAATTTACAACATGTCACACTTTCCTTGTTTCCTTGTTTTCCTTGTTTGCAGGCTTATAAAAAGGGCAGGTTGGTGGGGCCCTAGTCAGGCAGTCCTGGGATTCCTACACAGACGTGATGGGCCTAGACCTCTAACAGATCACTCTCAACACTGTTACTGGTCATCTCCATCAGGACCAACATAATGAAATTCTTTGTGGGCCCCTATAGGACCTTGCCCTCAATGTGGATTGCCTTCTTAAACCCTAAGACAGCAGGAACCTTCCCCATTCTCTATGAAGCCCATATTTCTCCCAGTCCTGGAACCTCTGAGGTAGGGCTCCCTTTCCTGCATGCTTCTTTCAATTCATACCAATTGATACTGCCTCTGGTGACCTCAACCTAATCAGTGCAACCAGTACCACCTCGGAATGTTTCACTTCAGACTGTGTCCGGAGATGTCAGGTATGGAATGTCAGCCCTTCAACTTCATTACTCTGGTGAAATCTTTCCTAATTCATAGGACTCCTTAATGCCATTTCAGGTGGTGCACTTCCTAACAAAGCGTCAAAACCTAGACATAGACCAGGGCCCATGATATAGGACATATGTACACATGTATCCACAAGTTGGGGGGAAGTGTACAATATTTTGCAGTGAGTATTTCCTATTTAACTTCCCTCAATCACTCCAAAGCTAACTGTGTCAGACAAAGTAAGGACTACAAAAGCTGAATAAGGGCAAGAGACTAGCATACTTTAATTATGGCTCTTTGGTCACTACCAGGCCACCATATCACCTGGGACCCTAGTCAGGGAGTCCTGGGATTCCCACACAGACATGATTTGGCCTAGACCTCTAACAGATCACTCTTGACACAGTTACTGGTCATCTCTATCAGGAACAACTTATTGGACCCCTTTGTGGGCCCCTATAAGACCTTGCCCTTAATGTGGATTAACAATGGTAGAGAATGTTCCATTCTCTAAAGGGAGGCTGGACAACATACTCCATCTACTACCTGAGGAAGATGGGTCCTGAAATTAGTGTAGTCGGGTATGTTCCCAGCTGTGACCACAGAATGTGAGCTCAGACCTACAGAGATGCAGAGGTTACATAGGCTCTAGTGTTGAATATGGGCCCCGGATCAAATCAATGGGGTTTATAATTAACAATATTTAGATACTTTCCCTTTATTTGGGAGTTACTTTCTTCCCTGATACAGCTTTCTAGTCCTTTTCCAACTATGATACCATCCTCCCAGACTGTACCTTGGGCCCACCTGCATGTTAGCTGTCAGACTCAGGCAAAAACTAGTAAAGTCATGGGCCCCTTGTAATATACCTAAAGTAGACCTACTAGCTTTTTCCAAAATGGAGACACCAAATCTTCATCTGCAATATTCTTGCCTTCAGATTTATGATTAGTCAACAATTTGTTCTGCTTTATATCTTAACTCCTTTTCAGCCACCAGGTTCCACATGCTACCATGATGCCATCCTGGCTTCCCTGGGCAGACGACCCCACGAGTGTGTCTTAGAGCCCCACCTTCCCAGATCCCTGCCTCACTAGGAAAAGAGTGAGACAGGCTAGGAGTATGGATAAACCTGCCAACACATGCCCATGTTCAGGGGAGAAGCAATTACAGAAGCCAGACTTTCCACCTTCTGCACCCCATAATAATCCTGGGTCCATACTCCCAGAAGTATAAAGAAAAAGAAAGCTTTCAAGGGAGGGGATGGGATATGTAGTTCTAGTAGTGGGAATTGTGTGGAATTGTACGCCTCTTATCTTATGGTTTTGTCAATATTTCCATTTTATAAATAAAAAACAAATTTAAAAAATAATAAAAATAAATAAACAGAAAAAAGTTGGATATTATTCTGAACAGTCGAGGGTGAACTCAGAATAACTCACAAGGGATCTTGAATGGGGGAATGAGGAAGAAGAGTGGGAATTAGAGAGGCAGCACTTCAGTAAACTCTCAGTTGACTATTTCTAGCTCTAAAGTTGGGAAGAGCCACAAGTCAGAGAATGGGGCAGCCTTTAAAAGTGGAAAAGACAAGGAATGATTCTCCTTTGAGCCTCCAGAAGGAATGCAACCTTACTGACACCTTGATTTTTAGTGTTGAGACCCATATTGGATTTCTGACCACTAGAACTATAAGATTATTAAGTGTGTACTATTTGAAAGTACTTAACCTGTCATAATCTATCATAGGAAACACAGAAAACTAGTGCTAGTTTCATATAGCCTGAAGAAAATATGGTACTCACCTGCATTTGAGGACTCTGATCAATATGGATTATAAAGTTTTCCACAAATAAATTGTTGCTGATGATGTCTAAAGTCATATATGTGAATGAGTTTTAAACAGTTTTGAGAAGTTTCAATATTACCCCTTCAGTCTAAGTTTCTTTCATGAGTGTGAGAAAAAAGGGCAGGAGTATACATGAGTATGAAAGTCATGAATAAGCCATAGTCATTTTGTCTTTTCTTTTTCGTTGAGCTTTTACTGTGTGCACTGCCCTCAGTGTTGTATGTACTTAATTACATTTATCTATCTACCACACGATCCTTAGAAGTTGTTACTATTCTTACTGCTGGTTCACAGACTCAGGGAAATTAAAATAATTTGTCTGGGACTGGGGAGATAACATAATGGTTATGCAAAAAGACTTTAATACCTGAAGCACCAAAGACCCTCAAGTTCAATCCCCTAGCACCACCATAAGCCAGAGCTGAGCAAAGCAGGGGGGTGTGGGTGTGGGGGGTTGAGGGGTGTCCATTTGTCAGAGGTCATGCAGTCAATGAGTAAAGAGTAATGGAATCTGGTTTTGAACTTGCCATTTACATAACACTGACAGTACTCATTGTGTGTATGACGTCTTTGTACCATTGGCCATGCGTGTTATACCCAGAGAAGGATGGGGACCTTGGCCTTGCAGAGTGACTATTGGACTACACTGGAGCATTAATTTGAACATGATCACTTGCCACTATTATCAAGCAGGGGCAGTCTTTTCCCAATTTAAGATAACATTTTTAATGAAAAGCCATGTCTCAATATATCTGTAATTCTAACTACAATTTTTTCCTTAACACTTCTTTTATATAGCTACCATTTATAGTGTCTACACTGTGCCAGGGACTAGGTGAGATAAAATATATTAAGTTTTGGTCATTTATTTCCTCTAATGGAGGAGGAAAGTGAGGCAGAGATATAAAGTAACTATAATTTAAAGTCAAATAACTGGGGTTGTGGAAATATTATAGCTGTAGCACATAGGACTTGCATGTAAGAGGTCACAGGTTCAGTCCTCGGCACCACTAATAGCCAGAGCTGAATGGTACTTTGGTTAAAAAATCAGGAGTCATCACATCAAATCGATAGGGTTTACAGTCAACAACATTTATACCCCTTTCCCATATTAGGGAGGTACTCTCTTCCCTGATCTAGCTTTCTGGTCCTTTTTCCAACCATGACATCATCTCCCCAGACAATAATGTAGATCCACCGGCATATCAGATTTCAGGCTCAGGGGAAAAAAGAAAAAGAAACAAACAAAAAACTAGTATAGCCACAGGCCCTTTGGAATATAACTAAAATATGCCTACTAGCTATCTACATATGGAGGACCCCCCAACTCTTCATCTGCACTATTCCAGCCTTTAGGTCCATGATTGGCCAACAATTTGTTTGGCTTAGTATGTTAACTCTCTTTTCAACCACCAGGTTCCAGATTCTAGCAGGATGTAGCCAGACTTCCCTGGACAGACAACCCCATCAATGTGTCCTGGAGCCCCACTTCCCCAGAGTTCTTCCCCACTAGGGAAAGAGAGAGGCAGGCTGGGAGTATGGATCGACCTGTCAATGCCCATGTTCAGTGGGGAAGTAATTAGAGAAGCCAGACCTTCCACCTTCTGTATCCCACAAGGACCTTGGGTCCATACTCCCAGAGGGTTAAAGAATCGGAAAGCTATCTGGGGAGGGGATGGGATACAGAGTTCTGGTGGTGGGAATTGTGTGGAGTTGTACCCCCTCTTATCCTATGGCTTAGTCAATGTTTCCTTTTTATAGATAAAAAATAATTTTAAAAAAGTTTATATTGTCCAAAAAAAAAAAAATCAGGAGTAACCTGAAGAGCCCACATTATCATATCAGAGGACCAAGCCCCTACCTGCAAATGGAAGCTTCATGAGTGGTAGAGCAGTGCTGCAAGTGTTTCTCCTTTTCTTCTCCTTCTCTCTTTGGTTCCCATTCTCTCTCTCTCTCTCTCTATATATATATATATATATGCCACTGAGGATGGTGTAGTTGTGCAGGCACTAAGTCCCAACAATAACCCTGGTGGCAAAAATAACAATAATTAAATGACTAATATACATGAGTATATTGAGTTATTGATGTTTTAAGTGGTCAGGTATAGTCATAAATGATTTCTATTTAGTCCTTTAAAATTAAGACATTAATGCTTCCATGGTTTTCTACAAAAATCCTCATGACTTTCAGGCACTTGGCCACCAGCATAAGGATCCCTAGTTTGGAATGTGCTCTTTGCTCACCTGGTAACAGGCCTGGTAACTTCTCCCTGTTCTCTTGGAGCTTTTACCAGGAGAGCTTAGAGTGTTATAGGAAATCAAAACATTCTAAGGAAGGTGAGTCATGGCTAAGTCTTGCCTTCATGAGGAAGCCAAGCACAAAATCTGAGAGGCCTCGAGTTCTCTTTCTCTCCCACTACTCCCTTCTCAGCTCTGGAAACTGGCTGTGCTGCCCAGAGGCATGAGCAGCCACAATGTCATGGCCATTTCAGGATATTAATGGGAACAGATTTCAGGGAGTGATAAGGGCTAAAGAATGGAGGGAGAGAGAGAGAGAGAGATGAGAGAGACGAGAGAGAGAAAAAGAGAGAGAAAAAGAGAGAGAGAGAGAGAGAGGCTTTTGTGTCTCCCAGAACTCCCACTCTGTTAATGAAACAGATGTTTGGGATGGGTCCTCCTTCAGAGGGAAACTGAAACCTCATTATACAGCAGGGAAACTTCCTCTGAGGCAATGACAGTCCACAGGCTGACCGTTCCTGGCAACAGACGGGCTGGGAAAGGGTAGTCTCCTGTCACGAAGCTCTGTGCCCTCCCATCTTTGGCACATGGTCACCTTGGAGGTTTTGATTTATGGTTGACTTTAGGAAAAGCCAGCCTCTGACCTTGGCAGCCTGTCTCCTCAGCATCTTTTCTCTGGACTAGAGGACTTTCCTTCAGAATCAATGAGTATCCTCAGTCTGACCCCAAGACATTGCTTTCTGGGAGGCCCTGCTGGCTCAAATGGAGTGGTAAGGCCTGAAATGTAGCCGTTCTTCATTCACCAACCATCCTAGGCACTCTCTGCAAGTATATGTGGGAAAATCCAGGACCAAAGTCACCCCACAGAATGAATCTCAGTCCAAACTTAGGAGAGGGTATATATCACCCCCAGGCCCATCTAGATTTCCAAAGATTATTCTCAAGCATCAGCCTCCCTGTTGCTGAAATGAACTGCTTTAAAAACAAAGGATATGGGAGTGCCCCAAGATTGACACTCAGTATCTGCCAAAGAGTCTACAAGGCTTAGGGTGTGCATTTGGACAGTCTATAATCTCAACAAAATTGTGAATGAAGAATCATCTTCCTTGAACTGGAAACATCTGAGTGGGATGGAGCCAACAAGTTAGAAATTAATGAGTGAGTAGAACGAAAGAAGACTTTTATCGTCTATGATCAGTTGAATATTATGAAAAGGGCTATTACACATTGAATGTTTATCAAGAGTCTAAGACAGTGCAAAACATTCCACGCTTACCTAGAATTTTTAGTCTTGGAGTGAGCCCCTGTACTTGATACTCTTATTGCCCTTGTATTATAGAGGAGGAAACAGAATCACAGAGAAGTTATGAAACTTGTCCACAATTGCATAACTATTAAGGGCTAAAACAGAGGTTCGAAGCCTGGCAATCTGACTCCATTCATAGTTCATAGGCTAGCTGCTACTATCTTGCCTTTTAAAACTCCCTAACAGCAGTTAGAGAAGATAGTTGCCTCCCTTAAAACAAATTAATCCTGCACAAAATTGAAATTGGCATGACACATGAATACACACACATATATACTGTGTAGTTCTCCAGCCTCCTTGTTCCCACCTCCAGGGTGCTGAGAGGGACAGGTCTTTTGTTCCTAAGCTTTAGGAGAGCTCCTGGGATGCATTGGATCGACCTTCCCGTGGTGCATCCCGTGAGTACCCATTCATTGGGGAAACTGACGATCCTTCCTAGCCGACTGAATCCACATGGATGCCAGTCACTTTCAAAGCCTGACTGGCTAAGGAAGAAGGGCAAACGTTAGAAGGAGAGCACCTCCGGTCAGAGCTGCCAGGAGGTGGCGCTGTGTCACTTTCCTATTCCTGAGCTTTTGTTTTAAGAGGACTGAGGGCTGGAGGTAGGAAGGCAAATTTGAGCAAAGTCTGAGGCCAATTTCCGTGATTTGAAATCTCTTTTCTGTCACTTCCTTCAAATGAGCTTGGAGATGTTCATCAGATGACAGTCCTGAAAATGAGCCAAAAATGTTCTCTTAATCCCATCTCAGTTTGGATTTGAAAGGGGTGTTTCCAAACAAGGAGCAGATTTCATCTGTCATAGTTACACTCAAGCTGACCTCTTAGTTTTCAGAAGGAGAGAGGAAAAACACCAGAACCCTCAATCACCCTGGAAGCAGCTCCAAAAGGATGGTGAGGAAGACTGAGGTTCAGACTCTGTTCACAAGGGTTAATGTGTGCATGGCCTGTCTGGTCAACTAAATCCCAGGCTTTATTGATTCACCCCCAGGTTGTCACATCTCTCCAGGCCTCTGTGGATTTGCCACTATATCTTCAAGGAATCCTGTTGGCTCAGGGCACCAATGACATGTGCAGGTCAGATGAGCCACAAAGCAAAGGCAAGGATACAATACTCAGTGCAGATTATGAGGCCTTTAAATAATTCTCTGCCTATTTTCCAGATGAAAAAAACTGAGGTTCAGAAAGAGGAAATAAATCATGATCCCACTAAGTGGAAGAGGTGCGGCCAGTCCTCAGAAAATCCCAGAAAGATAATTAGCACTTCCTTAGGATAATTTTAACCCTGAAATACAGGATGGGGGTTAGAGCTTTGAGTTCAGACAGGTCTAGATTCAAATCTTAGCTCTAGGAGGTCACTAAACATCCCTAAACTTCAGTCTCACCTGAAAAGAGGACCAATGAGGGGATGGGTGATGGCACGCTTGGTTGAGTATACATGTTACAATGCATAAGGACCCAGGTTCAAGCCCATGGTTCCCACCTGCAGGAGGGAAGCTTTGTAAGTGGTGAAGCAGTGCTGCAGGTGTCTCTCTGTCTCTCTTCCTTTCTATCTCCCCCTTCCCCCTCGATTTCTGACAGTCTCTATCCAATAAATAAATAAAGATAATAAAATCTAAAAAGGGGGGGGCGATGATAGCACCTACCTCCTGGGGTTTCACTTACATACAGGTGTCCAACATACATTTTTCCATCTTATTCTTTGGTGATATGAACTCCTACCAGACAAACTGATTTTGTATTGGGGTAGACACAGTGGTGGAAACCTAGTCCTGCTGTACCCATCACTCAGACCCTCTATAGAGTTATTTTTCGCTAAGGCATCATCAAATTGTGTATGGTAATGTATGTATTCAGCCAGTGCACCACTGCTTGGTCTCCTCCTCATCTTTGTCATCGAAGCTCAGAGGTCAACCCCTCAGAGAAACTGGTCTAAATCGAACCCCACCCACCACCCAGTCAAGGTTGAATCACTCATCGCTAAAAGTACACTCACTCCCTGAGAATCGGCAGCTATTCCAGTTCCAGCAAATGATAAATAGCTATACAGGAAATGATAAATAAATATTTGTTTCTGGAAGCCAGGCAGTAGTATACCCAGCTGAATACACACATTATATACTCAAGGACCTGGCTCAAGCCCCCCGCCCCCGTCCCTACCTGTGTAAGGGGCAGTTTCACAGGAGGTAAAGCAGTGCTGCAGGTCTCTTTTTCTCTCTCCCTATTTGCTCCTCCCTTCTCAATTTCTCTCTTATCAAATAAATAAATACTTTTTGATTTCTGTTTCTGAATGGATGGACTATTGTCCATCTCGCCATTCTCCCTCATTTATTCTCTCTCCCACTTTGATGACTTTTCTCCTTTTGTCTAAATATGCTTACATTCCAAAGCCCTTTCTCTCATTCACATGAAAAAAAAGTTGTTTCTCCTTGAAGCCTGCACTCTTTCTAGTTATGATCCTCCCAACCTCACCCCCACACCACCTCTGCTCTTCCTCCTCAAGTCCTCAAATTTCACTGCTCTAGGCTTTTATTTTTTATTTATTTTTATTTATTTGGTTTTTTCTTTATTTCTTTCTAGCTTTTAAAAAAATGTTTTATTATTGGATAGAGACAGAGAGGAATTGAGAGGGGAAGGGGAGACAGAGAGAGAGAGAGAGAGAGACCTGCAGTCTTGCTCCACCACTCGTGAAGCTTTCCCCTTGTTGATGTTGTTATTATTGTTGTCATTGTTGTTGGATAAGACAGAGAGAAATGGAGAGAGGAGGGGAAGACAGAGGGGAGAGAAAGATAGACACTTGCAGAAGTGCTTCACCACCTGTGAAGCGAACCCCCTGCAGGTGGGGAGACAGGGGCTCAAACTGGGATCCTTACTCAGGTCCTTGTGCTTTGCACCATGTGCATTTAACCCACTGCACCACTGCCCGGCTCCCAGCTTTCCTGTTCTTTAACCTTCTGGGAGTATGGACCCAAGCACATTATGGAGTGCAAAAGGTGGAAGGTCTGGCTTCTGTAATTGCTTCCCCGCTGAACATGGGCACTGGCAGGTCAATCCATACTCCCAGTCTAGGCCATTTTTTAAATAAAACACTTAATTTCAGATAGAGTGAGAGACACACAGAGAGAGTGAGACATCATAACACCAGAGCTTCCATTGGTGCCATGGCACTGCCATGTGGTATTGGGATTTCAATCCAGGTTGCACACCTGGCAAGGAAGACCCTCTACCCAAGTGAACTGCCTTTCTTTCTTACCTTATTTCCCTCCTTCCTTCTTTTCTCACTGTCTCCCTTCTTCCTTCCTTGCTTCCTTCCTTCCTTCCTTCATATCTCTTTTTTGCTTACAGATTCCATTCTCTGGCTTCTGCTGCTCCTCTCCCAAACACCTTAGCAGCTAACCATGAAGCTTCTGCCTTCATTTCTGGACTGCCAAGATGTCACGAGCAAGGCTGCCTTCCTACCACCACCACCACCCAGCCACAAGTGTGCTGTACCTGGCAACTCCAGGCCTCCCCTCATCACAATTGAGAGAGGAGATAGCTCTCAAGAAGTGAGAAGAAAATGTGCAGCTTGTACTACCCCTACCCTGCAACCTGGCTCAGGACCCACATTTAGCCACCATTTTTTTTCCTCAGTCTTTGAGGAAAAAACCCTCTTTAAGGTTATATCATCACATCATTGATTTTCTTCTCCCAATTTCCTTTAACTCCAACTTCTTTCCTAATTCTCTCACTAATGCTTCTCACTAACTGTGGGTATTCACCCAGGTCCTCTCCTGATTTCTACACAGCCTACTTCAGAGATCATCATGCTGACACCCATGGTACCACTGTCACTTTTTATACAAATGAACTGTGCCTCTTAATATCCTCCATTTAACCTGTGGGAAGGAGATTTCAAAACCCAATTCTATCTAATACTCTGCCTGTCTAGGTTCTCACTCCACCTGGACCATCACTGAAACCATGGAAGGATGAACATCAACACTGCACTGGGGGGTCTTTAAGGCGTCGTCCACCTGACAGAATCCTTCACAGCACCTCCTTTCCCATAATTGGCCTGGGGCTCACCTCCTGAATAAATAGTTCCTCACACCAAAAAAATAAAGAACAGACTGGCAAAAGGGTGATGTGGGGGGAAAAAAGCATCAGCTGAAAATGCTTCTGCTTAGAAAGAGACAGGCTGATTCCAAGGACTTCTCGGGTCACTGGTGGTGTTCACTGAGGAGGGAATCTGTCCACAGAGAGATTGGAGGGAGCCAGTTCTGACAGGTACAGAATAAAGAGTTGGCAGGGACAGTGAACATTTCAGAGAGAAGGGAAACCCTGACAGCAGCCTGACCTGGTAGTCAGAGCCTTCTATTTACACTTGATTTCCAGTGTGGATGTATGACGAAAATCAGCAAAAGGGAAAGAAAGGGATGGGGAGGAAGATGGGAGCAAGAGAGAAAAAGGGCAGGGGACTTGCACTAGCACCCACCTGCCAAACAGTGGATAAATAACACTGGAGGCGGGAGGCGGGCGGTAGCGCAGCGGGTTAAGCGCACGTGGCGCAAAGCGCAAGGACAGGCGTAAAGAACCCGGTTCGAGCCCCCGGCTCCCCACCTGCAGGGGAGTCTCTTCACAGGCAGTGAAGCAGGTCTGCAGATGTCTGTCTTTCTCTCCCCCCTCTGTCTTCCCCTCCTCCCTCCATTTCTCTCTGTCCTATCCAACAACGACAACAATAAAACAACAAGGGCAACAAAAGGGAATAAATAAATAAATAAAATCTTCAAAATAACACTGGAGTCAAGAAACAGATTCAGGTTTTTTAAAAATGACTGCTCTGCTTAAGAGCAGTACAAATTTCACAAACACATGTGACCATTAGTCTGTGGGTAAGTGGCTTTGGATGGGAAGGAAGAACTGCTCCCCAGGGATGATAAAAAAAAAAAGTTTTGGTGGCCTGGGGAAGGAAGGACTTCTTATTTTAGTGTCTTTCCTAGAAGCCCAAACCTAAGGCTATAGCATGTTTTCTGAATTTACAAGCCTCTGAAGGACTGAAAGGAAGGCCCGTATGCTTTTTGCTTTTTGTGATATTTAGGGACTTGTCTGGTTCTCATTTTCTTTCTTTCTTTCTTTCTTTCTTTCTTTCTTTCTTTCTTTCTTTCTTTCTTTCTTTTTTATCTTCAGATTATCACTGGAGCTCGGTGCCTGCACTATGAATCCATTGCTCCTGGAAGCTATTTTTTCCCTTTTGCTGCCCTTGTTGTTTATTATTGTTGTTGCCATTATTGCTGTTGTTGTTGGATAGGACAGAGAGAAATCAAAGGAGGAGGGGAAGGCAGAGGGGGGAGAGAAAGATAGACACCTGCAGACCTGCTTCACTGTCTGTGAAGTGACCCCCTGCAGGTGGGGAGCCGGGGGCTTGAACCGGGATCCTTGCGCTGGTCCTTGTGCTTTGCGCTATGTATGCTTAACCCACTGTGCTCCCACCAGGCCCCCTGGTTCTTATTTCTTTTTTTTCCCCCTTTTTTTAATTTAAGAAAGGATTAATTAACAAAACCATAGGGTAGGAAGGGTACAACTCCACACAATTCCCACCACCCAATCTCCATATCCCACCCCCTCCCCTGATAGCTTTCCCATTCTCTATCCCTCTGGGAGCATGGACCCAGGGTCATTTTGGGTTGCAGAAGGTAGAAGGTCTGGCTTCTGTAATTGCTTCCCCGCTGAACATGGGGGTTGACTGGTCGGTCCATACTCCCAGTCTGCCTCTCTCTTTGCCTAGTAGGGTGTGTCTCTGGGGAAGCTGAGCTCCAGGACACATTGGTGGGGTCTTCAATCCAGGGAAGCCTGGCCAGCATCCTGATGGCATCTGGAACCTGGTGACTGAAAAGAGAGTTAACATACAAAGCCAAACAAATTGTTAAGCAATCATGGACCCAAAGCTTGGAAAAGTGGAGAGGAAGTGTTAGGGAGGTACTCACTGCAAACTCTAGTGTACTTCTGCTTTCAGGTATATATTTTGCAGTAGTTTATGGATACGTGTGAACATATGCTCTCTATCACAGAAACTGGTGTATATCTAGGTTTTGGGACTTTGTTAGAAAATGAACCACCTGAGATGAAATTAGAGTATACTATGAAAGGAAAGGTCTCACCCGAGTAATGAAGCTGAAGGGTTGTAATTCCACATGTGAAGTCTCTGGACACAGTCTGAAGTGAAGCATGTTGAGCTGGCAATCGTTGCGTTGGTTAGGTTGTGATCGGCGGATGCAATATTATTTGGTATGGATTGGGAGAGGCATACGGGAAAGTGGGCCCTATCCAAGGGTTCCAGGACTGGGGGAAGTAGGGGCTCTATAGTGGAGATGTGAGGTTCCTGCTGTCTTAGGGTTCAAAAAGACAATCAATAGTTAATGTTATCATCACATTATTTGGTAATTGGGTTAACTTTGAAGAGTCCTTTTGTTCGGGTTTGCTGTACAGTACCCAGTATCTTGCATATAGCTGTGCTATTGGATGCTTCTTGGTTCTAATTTCTTAAGAGAGCTAACGTTTTATTTCAAAGTCCTGTTGGGACTCTGGAAAATGAACACTTGCTATAATGTAATCTGTCAAGAAAAGCCTCCTGGCATGGGGGCAGCTGTCCAGCTTAAGAGACCACTCTCCACAATGGCAAGATGCACTCAATGATCATCTCAAACCTGGGGGTGCCTAGCATCAGGGGAGGACCTGCTGGGGCAGAAGGACACTCTCTTGAGGTATTCAGCACTGTGTTACTCAAAGTGAGGCCCAGGAACTGTGTCACAGAGCCCAGGGACTGGATCACAGTATAAGTACAAAGACTGAGAGTAAGCAAAAGGAGATGTGCAAACCAATCAGGCATTGTGAGGGTTACCAAGTGCATGACCCATGAACTCTTCTCATTGAATGGGGTTGGAGCAAGTTGGATACTGACAAATTTGCATGGCAAATTCTACATTAGAGCAGGGGACAGATATTGATAAGAAAAACAATGAGGTTGTTGCATCACAACAACAACAACAAAAGAAAATCAGAAGCATTGCTTAAACCTATAAAAATCTCTGCCAAGTACTGACATGAGAACAAAACAAAAAAATCTATTTCCGCTTGTTAAATCCAAAATTTCCCAAATGTATTTAACTATGAACTTCCCTTAGGAAGGGAAAACATTTTGGAGAATACCAGCGATTCCAAATGTGGGATAGTGGATCCACTCACCCTTGGTCAAGATTCTCCATTTTCTAGGCCACAGGACCCACCCGGCTAGGTGAGGCAGGGCCTTAGCTAACCACCTTGTTTGGATTAACTGAAATAATTCAACGACTGCTCCTGATCGTTTGGTGTCTTGGAAGATCTTTTTCCCTCCCCCCAGGGGCCCAGCTTTCATCCAGGGTGGGGCCACAGGCACCACCAGCCCATTATGTCAAGCCTCCAGTTTTAATTAAATTACAAAATGGCGCATCCCTGGTAACAACAGTACAACAAGGCTAGATAAGTTGGTCACTGAGGGAGAGGTATTAACTCCTTCCTGCCACAAGGGGCCCATTTACTGCAACTAGGGCTGGACCTGGGCACCTGAGATCCAGAGTCAGGAACTTCTAATTCTTCCCCACTCTGTCCTCTGTACATTATGAGCACAGACGTGTGCATTCTCATCTTGAGCTTTGTTATTAGCTACTTTGAATGCCAGACTTCACTTTTCTTTTTTCTTTTTTGTAGTAAGTAGTTAAGATAGTAAATTGGTTGCAATTAGCTTTCTGTTGGTGGTGAGGGAACATCTGTTGTAGTGTATTTGTCAATTTCTGTGGTGTAAGTTTTCCCTCCATGGTCATATTCAAACTGCCGTTAGGATGTGCCCTCTTCAGAGTTAAATATGTGCTATCACCTAAAGAAGTCTGAGTAAGTTAGATTGCCTCTGGTGATAATTTTTTTAACTTTATTTATTCAGAAGGCTTTTCTCTATTTTCATCTTCTCCTCCTCCTTTGCTTTCTCCTCCTCCTCCTCCTCCTCCTCCTCTTCCTTTAGTGGCACCAGGGCTATTGCTGGGGCTTTGTACCTGCACTATGAATCCACTGACCCAGGTGGCCATTTAAATCTTGCTTATCTATCTATCTATCTATCTATCTATCTATCTATCTATCTATCTATCTATCTATGAGAGAGGAGAGAGAAGTTGAGGAGGGGGCAGAGAGGGAGAGAGATGGAGAGATGACTGAAGCACAGCTTTACCACTTGTGAAGTTTCCCCCCTACATGTGGAGACCAAAGGCTTGAACCAGGGTTTTGGTATGTGGTAATGTGTGCACTCAACCAAGTCTGCCACCATCTAGCTGCTTTCAGAGAGGTTTTTAAAAAATATTTATTTACTTATTTCTGTTGTAGATATTATTATTGTTGTTATTGATGTCGTTTTTGGATAGAACAGAGAGAAATGGAGAGAGAAGGGGAAGATGGGGAGAGAAAGATAGACATCTGAAGAACCTGCTTCACTGCTTGTGAAGCGACCCCCATGCAGGTGAGGAGTGGGGGGCTCAAACCGGGATCCTTCCGCCGATTCTTGCGCTTCGCACCACATGCACTTAACCCACTGTACTATTGCCTGACTCCCCAGAGAGTTTTTTTATAGTCAGATATGGACCCATGCTTTCTATATGTATGACACTGTCAAGTGACGTCATCCAATCTGATGATGATCAGACAGAGAATTTGGTGATTTGACTCTGGCTTTGGGGACTAAGCTGAAGTATGGTTTTTATGCTGTTGTCTGCCTGTCATCTGGGGTGCAGACATTTTGTTCTGTGTTTTCTGCCCACACTGACTCCAATTACCGCTTCTAACCACCTTCATAAATGCCATACCTCAGGCATTAGTCAAAGACCTGGTATACAAAAGGCCAGAATAATAGGCCACGGAACTTTCTTGGGTTTCAGCATTGGTCTTCTGTGTCTACTAACTGGACTGCCTGCACCTCTCCGGGCACATTACATCCTGTCTCCATACCTGCTCTCCATACCTAGAGGTATGGAGAGGTATGGAGGTGTGGAGCATCTCCATACCTGCTCCCAGCTAGGCTAAAGTAGAAGGACTCAAATGAGCATTCCCATAGTTGCGAACAAAGTCAAGGTCCAGTGTCTCTGAGAGGGGTTCTTTGGGTGTTTGCTATTGGATTGCTTGATCCTTTTAAGCACTTTTGAGATCTATGGATAAGTTTCTGTAAAACCTCTCCCTTTTCTGCTTTTGATTCTCCTGAGTGTTGCAGGCATGCCCAGAACATATGGTCTGCTGCAGGGCAAGCAGTTTGCAAGGCTCAGAGGATCCCCAAAGGAAATAGGAACTGAGCACACTTGGAAAGGCATGTGAGAGCAGACCAGAGATGTCATGAGACCTGCAGGCTTTTGAGTTCATCTTTTCTTTCCCTGGAAGGAATCATGTTTGAATAATGCTATGTTCCCTGACACCCCTAATATTCTCTTTGGCTCAGGGAAGGGGAATAAATTTGTTTTTTTTTTTAATTTTTTTTTTATTAAAGAAAGGATTAATTAACAAAACCATAGGGTAGGAGGGGTACAACTCCACACAATTCCCACCGCCCAATCTCCATATCCCACCCCCTCCCCCGATAGCTTTCCCATTCTCTATCCCTCTGGGAGCATGGACCCAGGGTCATTGAGGGTTGCAGAAGGTAGAAGGTCTGGCTTCTGTAATTGCTTCCTCGCTGAACATGGGCGTTGACTGGTCGGTCTATACTCCCAGTCTGCCTCTCTCTTTCCCTAGTAGGATGGGTCTCTGGGGAAGCTGAGCTCCAGGACACATTGGTGGTGTCTTCAATCCAGGGAAGTCTGGCCGGCATCCTGATGACACCTGGAACCTGGTGACTGAAAAGAGAGTTAACATACAAAGCCAAACAAATTGTTGAGCAATCATGGACCCAAAGCTTGGAAAAGTGGAGAGGAAGTATTAGGGAGGTACTCACTGCAGGAAGGGGAATAAATTTGGATGCATCTAAGATCTCTTTAAGTCTGATCTATAGTATTATTTTATCTTTTCCGTTTCTTCCTTGACAATGTCAGACTCAACAATTATTTAGCTCCTGGAAAGCAGTGACAACTAAGACATGACACATGGCACCTTGTGTGTTCCAAGAAACGGCTTACTGCATAGACCCACATGACTTAGATAAAATTTTTGGATGCTCCCCCTTGTTAACCTGTGAAAAGGATAGACACAGACCCTCCACATTTTGTTCTTTGTCTTAGAATTACCAGAACTATTTGTTGCCACTGACCAATATGAACAAAAATGGCCACTAACTTGAACTGACCAAATTCAATCAGGCTTCTCTCCTTCTCTGGAGGTCTTAGGAGTTTAACCCACCCTTCAGCATGGAACATGAAGCAGTTCTTCCTTTGCTTGAGGACCTTGCCAAAGAATTAGCTGAACACAGGAAAAATATTTCCTGGTCAACTGTCCTAAAACATAACTCATGCATCTGATTCTCCTGCACTGGGTTACTTCTAGCTATATTACCATTTCCTGTAAAAAACAAATGCATTTCTGTCTGGCCAGTGGGACACTAACTAACTTCATGGTCACAGCACTCTTCTTGTTGCAGAACGCCATGCCTCTAATTGCAAGAAGATTTGTTTTCTTTTTCAAATCATGTTCTCCTCACCTAAATCCAGATTTGGTTTAACTTGGCATCCTTATCACTGTCTGTCCCAGACATTCTAATCTTGACCTTGGCTCTGTAGTCCTTTATCCCCTCATACCAAAAATCTTATTAATTAGGACTTGTTATTATCCATATTTCCTTCTCTACAATTTCAACAGTCAGAATGCTTAACAGAAGGCTCAACTTATAATACACAACAAATAATTTCTTTAGAAACATAGACATATCAGTCAACGCCCATGTTCAGCGGGGAAGCAATTACAGAAGCCAGACCTTCTACCTTCTGCAACCCTCAACGACCCTGGGTCCATGCTCCCAGAGGGCTAGAGAATGGGAAAGCTATCATGGGAGGGGGTGGGTTATGGAGATTGGGTGGTGGGAATTGTGCGGAGTTACACCCCTCCTACCTTATGTTTTTGTTCATTAATCCTTTCTTAAATAAAAAATTTAAAAAAAAAGAAACATAGACATATCATCAACTCATTAAAAATAGAAGTTTGAAAAAAATTATTTCTAAGTGTTACTAGAAACCATACTACAGGAAATGAATAAATATTTTAAATGGAGGGGAGTGAGAAGTTACTCACCTGTCTGAGTGCAAAAGTTTTGATACAGTAGGACCCAGATTCAAGCTCCCAGTCCCCTACTTCTGGGGGAAGTTTCACAAGTCATGAAATGTTGCAGGTGTCTCTCTAACTCCTCTTCCCTCTCAATCTCTCCTTGTCCTGACAAATAAATAAATAAATAAATATTGAAAAACATGAAAGAGGGGGGTCAGGCAGTAGCACAGCGCGTGAAGCACACATGGTGCGAAGTGCAAGGACCTGCGAAAGGTTCCCAGTTCGAGCCTCCTGCTCCCTACCTGCAGGTCTGCAGGTGTCTGTCTTTTTCTCGCCCTCTCTGTCTCCCCTCCTCTCTCGATTTCTCTGGGTCCTATCCAACAACAACAACAGCAATGACAAAAATAATAATAATGACAACAACAAGGGCAACAAAACGGGAAAATGGCCTCCAGGAGCAGTGGATTCATAGTGCAGGTACCGAGCCCCAGCAATAACCCTGGAGGCAAAATAAATAAATAAATAAATAAATGAAACCATAAAACATCTATTTACCCACTTTGCCATCCTTAGACTATCTACCTATAGACATGTATATTTTGGCGTATATATACATTATGTATATGTGTATGTATATATATATACATGGATTTACACACAGTTGGCCCGTGAACATGAATTTGAACTATGTGGGTTCATTTACACATGAATTTTTTTTTCAGTAAGTGCAATACAGTACTGCAAATGCATTTTCTCTTTACTATGATTTTTCTTAGTAACATTTTCTTTAGTTTACTTATTTTAATATTCTTCTTCTAGCGTTTGCCCTTCTTCCGTAGCCAGTCAACAGTGTCAGGTTGAGCCTGATGTAAAGTTTCGAGACCTCCTTTGAATCTGGAGAGGTGGCAGTCGTTGACTATGTGGGTCATAGTCTGTCTGTAGCCGCAGGGGCAGTTCGGGTCGTCTCTGGCTCCCCAGCGATGGAACATAGCGGCGCACCGGCCATGGCCTGTTCCATAGCGATTGAGGAGGGCCAGTCTGACATAGATAACATGTGGTTATATCAGAAACATCAGCATAAATCTTCTTGTGGATCACTCCAGGGACTTGTTCTTCCTATAAAGAAGCAATGGTAGGGATTGTCCCACTCTCTGAAGGGAGGCTGGGTCAACATACACTGCCATTCTGGTCCTGAAATGAGTACTGCCTAGAATGTTCCCAGATGTCACCATGAACTGTGAGCTCAGACTGGCAGGGACTCAGAGGTTACACGGGCTCCTATGCTAAATATGAATATATGTGGGCCTTGGGTCAATTGATAGGGTAAACAGTTAATTTTATTCATGGATTTTCATCAAGTTTGGGAGCTACTCTCTGCCCTAACCCAACTTTCTAGTCCTGTTCTCAGTTCTCACATCATCATCCCAGACAATATTTTTTCCCAACTCTATTTTAGCTATCAAAGTCAAGAAAAAAAAAAAAGAAAGTCATAGGCCCCTAGGACCATACCTAAAATAGACTTCCTCACTTCTTTCCACCCTAAGATCCCTATTCTCATCTGCTATATTTCTTTCTGATTCCTGTTCATTAAACGTTTTTTTTGCTTTATATCTTACCACCTTTCAGCCACCAAATTTCAAATGCTATCATGATTCCATCTTGACTTCTTTGAGCAGACAACCTCAGCAATGTGTCCTGGAAACTCACCTCTCCAGAGCCTTACCCTACTAGGGAAAGGTAGAAATAGGCTGGGGATGTGGCTCAACCTACCAAAGCCTATGTCCGGGGAGAAGTAACTAAAGAAGCCAAAACTCCCACCTTCTGTGCAATCCTCCAAATTTTTTGGTTCAGACTCCCAGTGAGGGAGAAATATAAGGGGAAGATGACCAGTGGGCTCTGAATTCCAGCTCCAAGAGGACCCAGAGAGAAAATAAGAAGAAAAGGAAGACATTTGAAAGTAGTAATAGATATAAGTGTGATTTGAAAGGGAAGAGAAGTCAGGACCATAGAAAAAAGTTTGTGTATATATATATATATATATATATATATATATATATATATATATATATATACACACACACACAATGTAAGCAGATAGCTATAGAAATAATAGTTAACTCACATCTGCAACCTTGGGAGAACTACTCTATCTTCTGATGGAGGGGCTGGGGGATACAGAGTTCTGGTGGTGGGAATGGTGCAGAATTTTACCCTTGTTATCTTATAATTTTGTAAATCAATACTGTCACTAATACAATTAAAGAACATAATAAAATAAAATATAAAAATATGTGGTAATTAACAGTTTATGTTATCAGTAAATCTTTTGATCCACTGAAGGCTATTGGTAGCGAAGTCCTGTGGGAGTCAATGTGGTAGGTGGATTTTACATGATACCAGACATCCGAACCTCTAATACTAGTTGCTTGAGTTAACTATACCTATACCTATGTCTATCTATCTATTTATCTATCTATCTTTGCATGGTTGTTCATAATAACAAAACAATGTCCAAGATATCCCATATCACATAATATTGTCAAAGTAAGAAAGAATTGAAGGAAAAAATAAAGTGTTCCTTAAGAGTTACTCTCTGGGTCTACTTCCTTCCAAAGTAATCTTATCAAGAATTCTTGAACTTGGCAATTGGTCTCTAATCTACACTACTTTTACATTAAAATACCCACTTATGAGTGAGATCAACTAGTATTCATCCTTCTCATTTTGGTTTATCTCACTTAGCACAATTCCTTCAGACTCCATCCAGGATGAGACTAATGAGATGCCTTCATCATTCAGACAAGTGAATGTTATCATTATGTCTGTATATCACAACTTTCTCAGCCACTCATCTCTTGTTGGGCATCTGGGTTTGGTATATTGTACTAAAGCAAAGGTCTCTGGGGAAGAGGGGAAAGGGAGAGGGCAGGGAGGCAATGAAACAAACAAACAAAAAAAGACACTCTCTTTGGTCAAGGAAATAGCTGAGCTGATAGAGAGCAGGACATGCATATCTTGAGTCTCTTTTTTGATCACTGGGACCACATATACCAGAATAGTGTTCTGGCCTCTCTTTTTATTTCTCATGTGTGAGTCTTTCGATATATAATATATGACATAAATAAAGCAAACCTTAAAAAAAAACAGAGTTACTTTCCTAGTCTGGGGAATAGTTGAACAGTAAGAGCACAGGCATTACATGTATAAGGTCCCAGCACCTCATAAGCCAGAGCTGAGTAGTGCTCTAATATGTATATATTCACTCCCTTCATTGAAGAGGAAGCCCACGCTGAAGCCCTTTTACCTCTGTTGATGGGAGATGGTCACATGGCCACTGCTAAATGTAAGATACGGTAGAAAGATGAGCCACTGAACATACCTACTTCAATTATGAAGTGTTAGGTTTTTCCAGCAGAGGAGGATATGGAGGTGGGGTGACTGTTGTGTCTTCCCCACTTATACAATCCTTAGGACTGTTCTAAACCCTTCAAAGAATCCATTCGTCAATTTGGTAAATGAGTCCCTGGGTTTACAGGCTGGGAGATCTCTCCCTTCTAAACCTGCTTGTTAAAGTGAGAGGGTTTTGTTTGTTTGTTTGTTGTTTTCTAAGAGCTGCACCACAGTCCAACACCCTAATAAAGGTGATTGTCTCTGACTGGTAGAGTCATCAGATGGACTCTCAAGGGAAAGCCACTCAGCAGAGCTTGCTCCTCAGTGCTTCACTTTCCCTGTTTTTAAAATGCAGATAATAATAGCAACTGAAAGAGTTGTTACAAGTATTGATGGAATGAGGCAGGAAGGGCTGATTGCCGAGCATGTTGGAAAGGTCTCAGGACAATCCAGTTTCTTTCCCCCATCTAGATGGAAGAAGCCTCAGAGAGGCTGCTCTACTTCTATGGTATAAGGAATTCATCCCCAAGAGAGCCCTTGTGTCCCTATGTTTTCCTAGGGAGTCTTTTCAGTTCAGTCCCACCTGAGTGCATTAAGTGTCTTCTGTGTGCAAGGCATTCTTTCCCCAGGGGACTGGATGGCAATGTCAGACATCATCTCTGCCCAGGCTGTGCATGTACCCTGCCAGCAGGAGGACCAGGGAGAGAGTACAAATAAGTATCAAGCAAGGCAGACATTTGACATTCCGGAACTTGCCTCATTACCCCTGAAAGCTCCCTTGCATAGCAGGGAGTTAACAGGATGTGGTTCTCATACACCCTAAAGTGGTGATTTCCATATTCAGTAACTTTGATTTTTTTCCCCCTATTACCACTTATGCTTTCTGTTTCAGAAGATAAAGCCCTTTGGAAAATTCTAATGCATTCTCTTCCCCAGGCATAGAGCTGCTTTGAAAAGTCAAAGTTAATTGGAAATCTCAACCAAAACCATGCTGCACTTTCCAAGGCCATTTGAAAATTCACAATCAATATTCAGATTACACTGCGAGTCCCATCACTGAGGTCTTTACACTATTTAAAGTCACAGCCGGGTCTCTGAGAGCTCTGTCATTAAATTGCCTGCTTGTAAGTTACCCTTAAAAGTCACCAATAAGACAAAGCTTTCACACTGAAGAAAGACATTTTCTTTAATTAAAAGGGAAACTTCCATCTGCGATGAGACTGCCACCAAGGATATGACTAAGTTTGATATCAAGGGGTCTTCCTAACCAGAAAGAGTGCAGGAGAGGGCAAGAAACTGAAGAAGGTGATTGCAAAGCAGGAAATGTTACAATACAACTGTAGTGTTCTATTGTCGTTCCCCCTGCTTAGAGCAACTGATGCATACTATCTCTGCATGGCACGATTTCATAGCCAGACAGAGACACTTGGCCTCATACATCTTGGTTAAAAAAAAAAAAAAAAAAAAAAGGTGATTACAGTTTCATTAGAGGACTAACTACACACACCAGGATTTTACTTGATTCCTAGGCTGTCTGGTGAAGCTGCAAGGGTCAGTTTGGCAAAGTTCCTGGCATATAGTGAATGCTTTCTGATTATTGAATGAATGACTCAACCAATCAGTCAGTCAGTCAACCAACCAACCAATAGAAAATCAAATTGCCCACATATTCAGTCACTAGAAAGAACTTGCTTGTTTCCAGGCTTGTGAAACCACCGTCTTGATGTGAATCACAATGCTGTGTGTAGATAGAGACAGCTAGCTCTCCTGTGACTTCCTTTTAAAATATAAATATATTCATTCTATCTTAAAGCCTAACCAGCATGACCCAGCCTGACCCTAATTGCCTTTCACTGAGGGGGGGGGGGTGTTAAGACTTCAACATCTGAATGGAAAGGGTAAAAACATCCAGTCAATGGCAACTCTGCAAGACACTGACCTGTAGTGCTCCAGGTACCAGGTGCTGTTACCTGTCTCTGAGCTTTGCTTGTGCTGTTTCCAATATCTTTCCTTCCTCGCTAACACCAAATCATCTTTCAAGCACAGCTCAACCAATGACTCCTCTAAATCAACTAGCCCCTGCCTATCTGCACTAGGACATGTTTTCATGTGTTAGTAATCTTTATTCAGCTAAGACCTACAATGAGCTGCATGGTGTCAGGCACTTGGACGTTAAGATAGATATTCAGTTTGAGACTTAGTGTGTCAATCACAGAGATATGATGCATGGGGAAGTGGAAACAAAGCAGTAACTAGCATTGTTTGCAGATGATTCTAAATTTAGCTAGAAAACACATCAAACAAAGAAAATGTACAAGAGTCCATAGAATTTTAGAATTTAGGAAGTTTCCTGATGTGAAAGCAATACAAAAAAGTCAAGGGCTTGGTTAAAAAACAATAAAAAAAAAAACTATCATTATTTGCAGATGATCTTAAATTGACCTAGGAAACATATCAAACATACAAACAAAGCACACCAAAGAATCCACAAAAGCTTTAAAATGGAAGAAGTCTCCTGATTCAAAAAGATCAGTTGTATCTTTAAACACTAAGTGGGAATGTGAAATCTTTAAAAATACTATTCACGTAGGAAGAAAAAAGTGCAAAACAGACAAAACATCAAGCACAAACAATAAAGTGTTAACATTTGACAAAACTTGAGGAAGGCAATTCTTTTTACTACTTTTAGAACCTTCTAGTTTGATTTTTTTTTCTGCCTCCAGGATTATTTCTGGGGATTGGTGCTGGTGCCAATCTACTGTTCCTGGCAGACTTTTTTTCCCATTTTATTTGATAGGACAGAGAGAAATTAAGAGAGGATAGAGAGAGAGAGAGAGAGAGAGAGAGAGAGAGAGAAGGATAAACACCTGCAGACTGCTTGTGGACACCCCACACACACACACCTTTAGGTAGGGAGCTGGAACCCAGATCCTTGCAGAATCCTTGTACTTAGTACTATGTGCACTTAAGTGGGTTTACCAACTGCCTGGCCCCTTGAAAAAAATTTAAAATAATATTTTGAAAAAATATTTTGAAGTAACATTTTATAACAAGACTGATGTCCATCAAAAACAATTCCCTGAAGATAATAAAAAGTTAAGTTTACAGAAGAGAAAACACTAAGCAGAATCTGGACTGGACTTGGTGTATTGCACCAAAGAAAAAGACTCTGGGGTGGATGAGGGAGAGAGTTCGGGTCCTGGAAAAGGATGATAGTGGGGGTTGCATTGTTGAATGGAAGAATGAGAAATGTTGTGCATGTACAAACTATTGTATTTACTGTTGACTGTAAAACATTAATCCCCCAGTAAAGGGAAAAAAAATGTTTTTAAAAAGAAGTTAAGCTTGTAGTTACAGAAATGCCAAACTCTATCCTTCAACATCCCCAAAAGAATTTTGGGTCCATGCTGCTAGAGGGGAGAATGTTGAGGGAGAAGTTGCAGAAGTTACCGTCCAGAAATGGGAGTGGTTACAGGTGTGGCAGGAATGCTGAGAGAGGAGGTGCCACCTAGAGATGGGAGGGGTTGAGTGGTTACAGATGTGGCTTAGAAGATGAAGGCTAAATTAAGCGCAAGGACCAGCATAAGGATCCTGGTTAGAGCCCCCCCCCCGCCCCCCCCCGCCCCCCCCCCCCCGCCCCCCCCCGCTCCCCACCTGTAGGGGAGTTGCTTGGTGAGGCAGGTCTGCAGGTGTCTATCTTTCTCTCCCCCTCTCTGTCTTCTCCTCTCTCCATTTCTCTCTGCCCTATCCAACAACGATGACATCAATAACAACAACAACAAAAAAAACAAGGGCAACAAAATAAATAAATAAATGTTTTTAAAAAATCTTAGGGGGAGTCGGGCGGTAGTGCAGCGGGTTAAGCGCAGGTGGCGCTAAGCACAAGGAGCAGCGGAAGGATCCCGGTTCGAGCCCCCGGCTCCCCACCTGCAGAGGAGTCGCTTCACAGGCGGTGAAGCAGGTCTGCAGGTGTCTATCTTTCTCTCCCCCTCTCTGTCTTCCCCTCCCCTCTCCATTTCTCTCTGTCCTATTCAACAACGAATTACATCATCACAACAACAATAATAACCACAACATTCCTACAACAAGGGCAACAAAAGGGGGAAAAATGGCCTCCAGGAGCAGTGGATTCATGGTGCAGGCACTGAGCCCCAGCAATAACCCTGGAGGCAAAAAAAAAAAAAAAGCAAAAAAAAAATCTTAGAAGAAGAAGGAGGAGGAGGAGGAGGAGGAGGAGGAAAATGAGGAGAAGGAGAAGGAGAAGGAGAAGAAGAAGAAGAAGAAAGAAGAAGAAGCAGAAGAATGTGAAGGCCGAATTTTGGGTTTAAAAGCTGGAGCCTGAGCTGTGTTCTCCCTCTTGGGCCCTGACCTCAACCATGTAAGTTTCTCTTCCCTTTGCTCTCTTGCTAATTCTGGGACTACCATGTGACCATCAAGCCTGTAAGTGAGACTCGTTTCTTTCTCCTTTTTCTCTACCTCTTTCCCTAACATGTTTTTGTGTCCAATAAAGTTTAATTTACCTGGAAAAAAGCTGAGCTTGAAAATTAATTTATTTATAACACAAATAACTGTCAATACCCCCCAAATACAAAGCACTCCTACAAACCAATATGAAAAAGAACCCTCCGCCCATAAAAAATGGCCAAAAAATTGGACAAACATTTCATAGAAAAAGAAAACCAGTGACCCACAAACATGAAAAGACATCCAAGCTTGCCAGTATTCAGAAAATCCAAATTAACATTAGAAAAAAAATGCTATTTTACAACTCACCAAGTGGCAAAATAAAAGTGGTCAATATCAAGATGGGGAGGTAGGAGAACAATAAAAACTCTTATCCACTGACTATAGGAATTAAAATGGGTACAATCCCTTTGGTAACACTTATGCATCATCAAGCTAAAGACACACAAAAGAACCATTATGCTGGAGGTGTTTGCCCTAGAAATATTCTTACACATGTGCACCAACAGATACAACAAGAATGTTCATAGCAGCCCTGTTAGTAAAGCCAGAAGCAACTCAAATTCCCATCAGCACTATAATGGATAAATAAATTGTGGCATAGTCATACACTGAAAAGCCATGTTGCAATAAAATTGAATAAACCACAACTGCATGAATTAATCTGGATGAATCACTAAAACACAATGTTAAAAGAACTAAGTCATAGGAGAATGTATAATACACCATTCTGTTATACAAAAACAAGTAAGAGGCACAGTTAAATAAAAGATACACATATAATGATAAAGGAAAGGGGAGCAAGAAATCTCAAATAAAACTCTATCAAGATTCTATTTCATAAATTTGGAGGTAAAATCTACAGGCAAACTGAAGACCCCACCAATGTGTCCTGGAGCTCCGCTTCCCCAGAGACCCACCCTACTAGGGAAAGAGAGAGGCAGACTGGGAGTATGGACTGACCAGTCAATGCCCATGTTCAGCGGGGAAGCAATTACAGAAGCCAGACCTTCTACCTTCTGCAACCCTCAACGACCCTGGGTCCATGCTCCCAGAGGGCTAGAGAATGGGAAAGCTATCAGGGGAGGGGGTGGGAAATGGAGATTGGGTGGTGGGAATTGTGTGAAATTGTACCCCTCCTACCCTAAGGTTTTGTTAATTAATCCTTTCTTAAATAAAAAAAATCTACAGGCAAATTAAATACCTATGACACCTGCACTTAGGAATAGGACTTGACCTCATTTTTGCCTGTGGCTTAATGCCCTTGGGCAGGTCGTAATACAGATGATTCACCTCTCTATTCTGCATGCCTCCAAGGATGCTTAGTCACTTTTCCAAGTTGTAAAGTAGACAACCATATCAACTTCCCCAATAGCTAATGAGCTTTAAATGAAGTAACTGCCATATAAAATACCTAACACAGTGGGCTCCCCACTGATGGATGGCAGCTTTTCAAAAAGTGGTAACCCTAACAGAGTTCTTAGAAACTTTTAAATGCAATTAGGATCGTTCTTTTACTGATTATATTGGAACCAAACAGCTGGCTGTAGTTTCAGACACTCCTAGCTGTTCATGGTAGTTTCTCTGGGGGCGTGTGGACTGTTATTTTTGGTGCAGTGGTTCCAATAAAGTTCCACATTTTCTGCTTCCAGATTGGCCAGAAAATTTGCTGTCACTACAGTCATGGTAGCACTACTTAGAGTTTCCCCCCCAACCAATTATTTAGCTTTATTTTAAAAATACATACTGGGCCAGTTAAATAATTCACATGCATAGTGTGTTTAATTAATTTATTTATTTATTTTGTCCTGTGTGTGACCCAGGTTTCTCTATGGCCCCACTGCATTGAAGGAAACTTTGGTGCTGTGTTCTCTCTTTGCCCCCCCTTCTCTAAAATAACAAACAAATAAATAATGCATGTTGGACCCAGACTGATGTCTCATGGACAAGAAATAATGATCTTCAGCACTTAGTACTCTAATGAAAATTTTCTTTGAAAATTATTTTCTAAAATTTCTTGTATACCTCAATATTTTCAAATGTAGCCTGCGCCACCATGCATGTAGAAGGATCTGACTCCAGAACACTGGATTTGAATAGGTTACAATAAAAGGTTAGTAACTCTTTTTACTTGACTTCCCAACTAGACATTGTGAATCCCACAGACCATTACATCTAACTTCTGTATCCTTTTGTGCAGGCCTAGTGTATGGTAGATGGTCAATAAGAGTGTCTTGAACTGAAATAAATTTCTTGAGAAAGATACTCAGTGTTTAATGTCTTTAGGGATACCCAACCCATTTGAGGCTCAACAGCAGATTTATGTTTTACAGCTTTATGTAGCCCCTAGCACCATAAAGTAATAAATTGCATGAATTAATTAATGTTTAACAAACAGCTAATAGATCAGGAAGGTTGGGAATTGCAGATTATGGAAAATTTCAGGGAGTCGGGCTGTAACGCAGCAGGTTAAGCGCAGGTGAAATTTTCTTCTTGAGGGTGGGGACCAGGGGCTTGAACCCAGGACTTAGCACATAGTAAGATGTGCACTTAATCAGATGCACTACTGCCTGTCCCCCTATTTTTATAATAATGGTGATATTCTCTCTTTTTTCCCTATAAATTAATAGGATTATGCTTCCACATCTTACCTGCCCCCGAAAGTCTGTGCCTTCCCTCCAACACCCTAGGTAACCACTATAGTTTTCCACAATGTAAATATGGTTGTATTTAGTTTGTGTGTTTGTTTATTTCAAGTGTGTGTATTCAGTTCTCTAAATTCCACATGAGTGAAACCATCCTGTGGTTTTCCTTTATTTGCTTGCTTACTTCACTAAGCATAATGTTCGTGAGTTCCATCCATTTTATCCCAAAGGATATAAAATCAACTTTTTTATTGCTGAGTAGTACTCCATTGAGTATACATCACATAATTTTTTTATATTTATTTATTTATTTATTTTCCCTTTTGTTGCCCTTGTTTATTTTTATTGCTATTATTGATGTCATCATTGTTGGATAGAACAGAGAAAAATGGAGAGAGGAGGGGAAGACAGAGAGGAGGAGAGAAAGATAGACACCTGCAGGCCTGCTTTACTGCCTGTGAAGCGACTCCCCTGCAGGTGGGAAGCCAGGGCTCGAACCGGGTTCCTTGAGCTGGTCCTTGAGCTTCATGCCACGTGTGCTCAACCTGCTGTGCTACCACCCGACTCCTGTCATGTAACTTTTTTATCCAGTCATCTGTTGAAGAGCATTTTGGTTGCTTCCAGATTTTGGCTAATGTGAACAGTGCAGCTATAAACATGGGAGTGCATATATCTCTTTGAATTAGTGTTATTATCTCTTTTAGATAAATGCCTAGGAGTAGAATTGCTGGATCTTAAGGTATTTTCATCTCTGAGGATTCTCTGTACTGTTCTCCATAGTAGTTGTAACAGTTTGCATTCCTACCAGCAGTGTATCAAAACTTCCTTTCTCTCCACATCCTTTCCAACATTTATCCTCTCCTATTTTGTTGATGAAGGTAATTCTCACAGATGTGAGGTGGTATCTCAATGTGATTTTAATTGGCATTTCTCTAGTGATGAGTGAACTGAAGCATTTCATATGTCTGTGAGCCGTGTATATCTCTTCTTTAGAGAACTGTCTATTCATATCTTCTGCCCAATTTTTTATTGGGTTATTCTTTTTCCTTTTGTTGAGCTGTATGAGTACAGATGTTTGATATCAACTGCTTATCTGTAGTATGGTGTGCAAATATGCTCTCCCAGTTGCTAGGTTTCCTGTTTATACTTATGGAGTTTTCTTTTAGTGTGTAGAAGCTTCTTAATTTGGTATAGTCCCACTTGCTCAATCTTGGTTTTGTTTCCCTTGCCCATAGGGTATCTCCAAAAATGTGTCTTTAGTGTTGATGTCATGAAATATTTCACCATATGTTTTTCTATATATTTTATATTTTTAGGTCTGGTATCCAAATCTTTGACCCATTTTGAGTTAATTTTGGTGCATGGTGTTAACTGGTCATCTAGTTTCATTTTTCTACATGTGGCTGTCCAATTCTGCCAATACTATTTTTTTTCTTGCCTGCACCATGAATCCACTGCTCCTGGAGGCTATTTTTTTCCCCTTTTGTTGCCCTGGTTGTTTTATCGTTGTAGTTATTATTATTGTTTTTTTATTGTTGTCACTGTTGTTGGATAGGACAGAGAGAAATGGAGAGAGGAGGGGAAGACAGAGAGGGGGAGAGAAAGACAGACACCTGCCTGTGAAGCAACTCCCCTGAAGGTGGGGGCCAGGGGCTCTAACCAGATCCTTATGCTGGTCCTTGCGCTATGTGCCACGTGCATTTAACACTCTGCATTATTGCCTCACTCCCCCAATACCATTTTTAAAAGAGACCTTTTCCCCATTGGGCAAATTTGGCCTCTTTGTCATATATGAGGTGCCTGTACATGTGTGAATTGAGTTCTGGACTCTCTATTCTGTTCCATTGGTTCAGAAGACCATTTTTTGTTTCAGTATCACACTGTTTTAATTACTACTGCTTTGTAGACTGGCCTAATGTCAGGTATTGTGATGCCTCCATTTTTCTTCTTTTCCCTTAGGAGTGCTTTGGCTATTCATGGTTTTTTAAAGTTCCATATAAATTTTTGAATAATCTGTTCAATTTCCTTGAAAAATGCAGCAAGCTTCGGTTCAGCACTATCGAAGAGTTCTCCTACATCCGGAGGCTTCCCTCCGACGTCATCACTGGCTACCTGGCCCTGAGAAAAGCCACCAGCATCGTCCCCTGAGCCTTGAAAGACAGAACTGCGGAGGGGAGCTGTTTCAGAGATGGGTCTTGGAGTCCATTTTGTTTCATGGAAACAAATGCATTCTGTCAATCTGGAAATGTCAGCGTTGTGCCTTGGAACGAATGTTTGGCTCTCATTGAAGTGTTTGTTTTTTTTCCCCCTCTTTCTGTGTTTTCCCTCCAAGTGTGATATTTCCTGTTGAATTAAATTATTCTTTTATTGTTGCCTCAAAAAAATCAATATAAGCGTGAGAAGAGAAGTCTAGTTAAGAAAATAGGCAAAAGTCCATAACTAAGCTACCCAAGATCATCACGTGCAGAGATCAGGATCAATCTGAAGCCATACCAACAGAAGAATGCCATGATGAAGGTAGTCCAACCATAAGAGCAAGCTGCTGCAAGTCCTTGCTTATATACATTCCCTTGTGAGTGGGCTCCACTTCAGGCTGATGTCATTCTTATGCTAATTGTCCCAAATTCCTGTTGGGGTCACAACAATCAGGGATATCATGGTCTATAGTTTTCTTTTTTGATGGGGTTCTTTTCTGCTTTGGGGATCAGGTGATGTTAGCCTCATAGAAAGTGTTTGGGTGTGTTCCCTCTTCTGCTTTTTGAAAGAGTTTAAGGAGGATGGGTGTTAGTTCTTCTATGAATGTTTTATAAAATTCATTAGTATAGCCATCTGGGCCTGAGCTTTTGTATTTGGGGAGGCTTTTGATTACTTCTTTGATTTTTTTTTTTTTACTAGTGATTGACCTGTTAAGTCTATCTATTTCCTCTTGTGTCAGGTTGGCAGCTGGTATGACTAAGAGTGTATATCCATTTCTTCTAAGTTTTTTAACTTCGTTCCATACAGATGTCCATAATGGCCTTGCATAATCCTTTGAATCTCTACTTCATCTGTTGTAAGATCTCCTCTCTCATTTCTGAGTGATATTATCATAGCATTCTCTCTTTCTCTCTTGGTGAGTATAGCTAGTGGTTTATCTATTTTATTTATCCTTTCAAAAAAAAAAAAACAGATCTTGGTTTCATTTGTTTTCCTAATGGTTGTTTTCTACTTCTTGATTTTTGATTTTAATGATTCCCTATCTTTTGCTGATTGTTGGGTTTTTTTTTGTTGTTGTTGTTGCTTCACTTCTCGTTGGTTCAGTTGCTTTGTTAGATGGTTTACTAGTGACTTCTCCTGTTTATTAATGTAAGCCTTTATTGCTATGAATTTCCCTCTGAGGACTGTTTTTGCTGCATCCCACAAGGTCTGGTAGCTGGTTTCTTCATTTTCATAGGTAGCAAGGTAATTCTTAATTTCTTTTTTGATCTCTTCAATGACCCATTTATTGTTCAGAAGCATGTTGTTTAGTGTCCAGGCTTTGGGGAAATTTCTTTTACTTTTTAGGTTGATTTCTTATTTCATGCCTTCATGGTCTGAGAAGACACATTTGATAATTTTTACATTTGCATATTTGTTTAGGCTGTCTTTGTGGTCCAGCAAATGGTTTATCTTTGTGAATGTTCTGTGTGTACTTGAGAAAAATGTGTATTCATTTGGGGGGGGAGTAAATGTTTTGCTATTAGGTACATTTCATTTATGGTTTCATTTAAGATTGCTATTTCTTTGTTAATTTTTTTTTTTTACCAGAGCATTTCTCAGCTCTGGTTTATGGTGGTACAGAGGATTGAATTTGGGACTTTGGTGCCTTGGCATGAGAGTCTCTTTGCATAGCCATTATGCTATCTACCCTTGCTCTGTTGATTTTTTGTCCAGATGTTTTATCTCTTGCTATGAGTGGTATGTTAAAATATCCTACTATTACTGTGTTGCTGTTAATGCCTCCCTTAAGTTCAGTAAGCATTTTTTTTATATATTTGGGTGTGCCTGAGTTTGGGCATATATATTTATGATGGTTATATTTCTTTGTTGGATTAATTCTTTAACCACTATGTAGTGTACCTTTCTGTCTCTGATTACTTTCTTTACCTGAAAGTCTATTTTATCATAAAAAAGAATAGCTGTCCCTGCCTTTTTTTGTGAATTACTGGATTGGAGTGACTTGCTCCAGTCTCTCATATTCAGCTTCCATTTGTCTTTTCTTTGGATGTGTGTTTCCTGAAGACATATAATGGACTGGTCCTGTTCTTTAACCCATTTGGCCACTCTGAATCCTTTGACAAGTAAATTTAGATGATTCACATTTAGGGTAATTATTGACTTTTGTTTTGAGGACTTTTAGATAATTAATTAATTAATTCCCTTTTGTTGCCCTTGTTGTTTTTTATTGTTGTAGTTATTATTGTTGTCGTTGAATAGGAGAGAGATAAATGGAGACAGGAGGGGAAGACAGAGAGGGGGAGGTAAAGAGAGACACCTGAAGAACTGCTTCACCACTTGTGAAATGAGCCCCCTGCAGGTGGGGAGCCAGGGGCTCGAACTGGGATCCTTATGCTGGTCCTTGCACTTTGCACCACCTGCGCTTAACCTGCTGTGCTACCACTCGACTCCCTTTAGTTTGTTTTAAATTGTTGATTCTTTGTCCATTTTATTCTGCTCTTTTGTGTAGATGAGTTTCTGTGGTGAGTTCCTCACTAATTTTCCTTGTGCTGTCTATGAATCTCTGTTCCCTGTTTTGTTTTGTGGTTACCATAAGAGTAATAACTAGCATTATGTATTTAGAAAAGTCTTTTTCAAGTTGATTTTGATTAACAAACATTTAATAGAATTTCTTTGTCCTTTAATTCCTTCTCCCATTTGCTTTGTTGGTCTTTCCTATTTTTATTGTGTTCTTAGTTCTAGTCTACTGCTCTTCACTTTGCTTAGAACATGTATTCCTTTACTTCTTTCTTTTTTGTAGGACTTTGTTCAGTAGTTCTTGTAGGTAGGATTGATTGTGGCAAATTCCTTTAGTTTTTGTATATTTGATAAAACCTTTATTTCTCCCTCAGATTTGAAGGATAATTTTGCAGGACACAAGATTTGCTGATGGAATTCCCTATCCTTTAGATCTTTGCATATGTCATTCCACTCTCTTTGTGAAGAGAAATTTTGTGAAAGCCTGATATCTCTACCTTTGTATGTAACTTCTTTTCTTTCCCTAGCAGTCTGCAAAATTTTTCCTTTGTCATTGAGTTTTAAGAGTTTTACAAAAATGTGCCTTGATATTGGTTTTTTTGTATTTATAAATTTGGGTGAATAGTCTTTCTTTTTTTCTCTTTTTAAATTTATTTATTGGGGGATTAATGTTTTACAGTCAACAGTAATGGTCTGTCTCTTGAATGAGAATGTTCTGAGAGTTTCCTAATTGAGGGAAATTCTCACCAAATTTGCTCTGAAAATGAACTCTGGACCTTTGGCTTGTCCTCCTCAGATATACCTTATATTTGATCTTTCGATAGAGTCTACAATTTCACAGAGTTGCTTCAGCCTTTCTGAACCTTTCCTCTCCCTCATCTTTGAATTGAAAGAGTAGACTAGCTGTATCTTCTAGACTGAAAACTCTTTCCACAGCATGTGTGGGGTCTACTTCTTAAACCTTCTACCTGAATTGAATTGCACTCAGATTGTCTTTTATTCCCTGTAGTTCTGTTTGAATTTTTCTTTCATGCTTCCTAACTGCTTAGTGAATTCTGATTAAAGTTCTTCTTTCAAGCTTTATAGTTTCTTAGTGAATTCAGTTCTGAGTTATTCTTTTGTGTGTTTTAATTCCATAGTAAAATGTTCTTTCAGGTCTTACTTAGATTCTTTAAGAGTCCTCATAATGAGCTTTCTGAAGTCTGTCTCTGATAGTCTCTCTAAACCTGCAATTCTTTGGAGTTCCTCTGTTTCATTTCTATCTGATTGATGTTCCATGCTTAATTATTTATTGTTTCTCTGCTCACACACTTACTGTGCTCGCTATTACTGACCAGCAGGTGTTGCTATTGTGATTTCTAGGCAACTCTTGATTATATGTTCCACGGCAAGTGGGGTGGGTTTGTTTTGGACTGTCTAGTGGTCACAAATGCTCTCTGCTTTTTGTTGTGTCCTTGCATTAAATTCATAAGGTTAAAAAAACCCAAGTCAGAGACTGAGAGGTTTTAAGCTCCCTCCTCTTTTCTTCTGTACTAGGAGCTACATTCACTGCTTGCTGTGCATTAAAATGAGATGACTAAAATGGTGCTGCTTGGCTCTGTGCCATCTGGAGCTCTGACTTGGCTTGACTGTGTTGACCTTTCAACCTGCACCCATTTTGGCTCCAGCTGTGTACAAGCATCCATCTGAAACTGTAGATCTTTCAGGTGTAGATTATGCATCCAATTGGGTCTCTTGTATTCATTTGTTGATTTAAGGGAGAGCTGGTCCAATCCCTGCTAGCCCATAGCCATGCCTCCTACATGATATTCTCTCTCTCTCTCTCTTTTTTTCTTAAGATTTATTTATGTGAGAAAGAGAGGGGGAGAGAGAGAGAGTGAATAGGGTCCATAAACCAGAGGACACTATGTTATATGTGATGCCAAGGATTGAACTTGGGACTTTATATTTGAGACTCAAGTGCTTTATTCACTCAGATGTCACCTCCTGGGACACTGCTGGTGATATTCTTTAACACTGTTTGAAAACATGGTGTTTTCAAGCATCTCCCATTTTTTCCAAAACTAAAAATATGTGATTTGCTCATCTGCATGCCTGAGGCTCCCAATTTCACTCCTGCTACTCTGCATATATTGAAATGGGGCTTAGGCTTTTGTCTGTCATGAAATTCATTTTCTCTCTCTCTCTCTCTCATGTTAAAAGTGAAATAAATTTTTAAAAATGTGATCTGCTCAAACTTAAGCACACATAACCAGATGACTGGATATAGAAGTTAGGGAACACTCGATGGAATACTACTTAGCAACTAAAAAATACCATATTATGTCCTTTGGGGGGAGAATGGGTAGGACTGGAAGTAATTATGTTTGGTGAAGTAAGTGAGGAGATAAAATACAACTACTGGTTTCACTTACATGTGGAATATAGAGAACTGAAACACATGAACTTGAAGAAGAAGAAGAAAAAAAAGGAGTCAGTCTGTCTATAAGGCCTTGAGAGAAATATGGTGGTTGTGAAGGAGGGGGATAAGGACACAGTACTTTGTTGGTGAGAGTAGTGTGGATCTATACCCATATTACATTTGGTTGTTTTTTAAATATTTTTATTTATTATTGGATAGCGACAGAGAGAATTTGAGAGGGGAAGGAGAGATAGAAGAAGAGACAGAGAGACACTTATAGCCCTGCTTCACCAATCATGAAGCTTCCCCCTTTTCAGGTGGGGACCTTGGGCTTGAACCTGGGTCCTCGTGCACTGTAATGTGTTTGTCTAACCAGGTGTGCCACTGCCTGTCCTCTCCCCTAGTACATTGTAATCTTGTAAATCACTAATAAAAATTTTATGTGAATTGCTTAAATTTGCTAAATAGGTCAAAATATTATATTTAGAAAAAAACCATAAACAGATAAAATTAATTAACCTGATTTCTTGCAGAATAGAGACTATATCAAGTTTACATTCCTAATATCTACTTCAGGGTTTAGCATAAAACATAATAAGCCATCCCATTTAGTCAACATATTTTTCTCCCCCCCATTTTTATTCATGATTAATAGTAGGTTACAAAGTTCTATGTCTTCATCCTCCCACCTCACAAAGATAGCCACAAAAGTCTTAGAAACAGATTGCTTGCTTCTGTTTTTTTTTTCAAGTTCATGTATATCAGTTCTCTAGATTTTGCATATGAGTGCAACTATCCAGTAGTTGTCTTTCATTTCTTTACTTATTTCACTAAACATATTCATCTCCATTTCTGTCCACTTTGTCCCAAAGGATACAATATCATCTTTTTTTTATTGCAGAGGAGTATTCCATGGAATACATACCCCTTAATTTCTTTAGCTAGTCTTCTGTAGCCAACATATATTTAATAAGTACCTACTATGTACAGTCACCTTGCATGCCCTGAGGATACAGTGGTAGATGAGACAATTTCCAGTCCTTCATGAAGTTTTTGATCTAATAGAGGAGACCAATAGAAAATATATAGGAGAGGGAGTCGGGCGGTAGTGCAGTGGCTTAAACGCATGTAGCGCAAAGCGCAAGGACCGGCGTAAGGATCCCGGTTCAAGCCCCCGGCTCCCCACCTGCAGAGGAGTCGCTTCACAAGCAGTGAAGCTTGTCTGCAGGTGTCTATCTTTCTCTCCCCCTCTCTGTCTTCCCCTCCTCTCTCCATTTCTCTCTGTCCTATCTAACAACAACGATATCAATAACAACAACAATAAGAGCTACAACAAAACAAGGGCAACAATAGGAAATAAATAAATAAAAAAAAATATTTTTAAAAAGAAAATATATAGGAGAGAAAGGCAACTGATGGGGTGGGAAAATAACAAAGATCACAGAAAGTACCTAGCCTTGTCTCAGGCAGTCAGGGAAACTATCACAGAAGTGACATCCAAGCAGACACCTAGAGCTTGCACAGACTTACCCAAGCAGGAAGCTCAATGAGCTACAACTTCCTGATTGGATGGTAATATGACAGAGGAGAGACATAAGAGAGAGAGAGAGAGAGATCAGAATTCAATTCATAATGGGCCTTGATGTCTTATTAAAGAGTTGCCTTAAAGAAAGTATGCAGTCAGCTATAGGTTTCAAGCAGAAATCAAATACATGTGTATTTGATTAATAAATACTGGTGTTTTTTGCACATGGAAATTTCCTCATCTAGAAGTACAGGGGTTGGATTAGATGATCGCCAGGATCCTTTCCAGTTGTGACATTCTGTGAGTCTCTAAGTTTCCACTCTGATTCAGGTCAAAGTCTCCTGATATTTGCCTCATCTCTCCTGCAGCAGAGGTTGCCCTAGGCAGAATAATGGAATCAGCAGTGCACGTGGTCTGTCTCTCTCGCCCTCTGCTAGATGGATGAATGCATTCCATTACAGAGAATGAGACACTTCCTTGTGACCAGCCTTGCACCAATCCATCCATCAGCCTATTAACAGTGGCTGAAAGCCACTTATCAGGAGGGTTCCTGCCCTTATCACTGCCACAGACTGCAAATAAACATCGACTTTACGCCAAGTCTCTGCATTTAGCTACATTTAAGTATCTGCTGATACTTTCATTACATGACATTTGCACTTCAGAATTTTAAATTAGACACATGCATACAGCTCTTCCATGAAATAGGAGAGCCTAGGATGTTTGGGGAGCCTTCCTGACATTTGTTTTCAAAGAAAGGCAGCCTCAAAGTGAATTCTAGAGAGCACAGGATTCTCTTTGTACTCTGAACACTGTATCAACAAGAAACAGATCAGGGTGATTTAGATTTATTTCAAAAGGTTGGTGCCTTGTGTAAAAGCTATATCATGGGAAAAATATATGCATACTGCTAACTGTAAACCCCATCAATCTGATCTGGGGCCCATATTCAGCACAGGATCTTGTATAACCTCTGTATCCCAGTAGGTCTGAGCTCTTATTCTGTGATCATAGCAAGAAACATTCTAGGCTGCACTCATTTCAGGACCCATTCTCCTCAAGTGGCAGAGCATGTTGACTCACTCTCCCTTCAGAATCCTTACCATTGTTGTTCCAAATTGAAAGCAAGGTCTGCTAGAGGCCCACTAGAGGTTTTATGATATTGTTCTTGATTAAGATGACCAGCTGACCAGTGATGCTACTCTCTTCCCTGATCCAACTTTCTGGTCCAACTTCCAACTCTGATATATCTCCCCAGATAATACCTTTAAACCACCTACATATTAGCTGTCAGGCTCAGGGAAAAATTGGTAAAGTCATGAGTCCCTTGGAATATACCTAAAATAAACTTCCTAGCTTTTTCCAAAATAGAGACCCCATATCTCATCTGCTCTATTCTTACCTTTAGGTTCTTGATTATTAAACAATTTGTTCTGTATTATATCTTAATGCTTTTCAGTTACCAAGTTGCAGATGCTACCATGACACAAGCCTGACTTCCCTGGGCAGATGACCTCACCAATATGTCCTGGAACCCTACCTCTCCAGAGCCCTGCCCCACTACAGAAAGATAGAAACAGGTTGAGAGTGTGGATCGGTATGTCAATGCCTATGTCCAGTGGAAAAGCACTTACAGAAGCCAGACCTCCCACCGTCTGTACCCCATAATGGTCCTGGGTCCATAATCCCAGAGGGATAAACAATAGGAAAGCTTCCAATGGAGAGGATGGAGTGTGGAACTCTGGTGGTAGGAATTGTGTGGAATTGTACCCCTCTTATCTTGTTAATCATTAGTAAATCAATTTTTTAAAAAGATATATCATATCAACAGTGGATGAGATGCATAATGACATATCGAAGGCAAAATTCTGTTCTATGAAGATCAGAAAAACCTCTTTTTGATCTGGATTTCACAATATAAAAATCTTTACTTACTACATGCAATTTCATTGATGATGAATAAGAATATTGATATAAGTTGAACATAAATTAACAAGCACATTTTAAAGGTTTAGTAGATAGGTACAAATTCCAGACCCCGAGATTTAAAAATGATTTGAACAAGTTAATCCTTTTTAAAATTTTTTAAAATATTTATTTATTCCTTTTTCTTTCCCTTGTTGTTTTATTGTTGTAGTTATTATTGTTGTTGTTGATATCATTGTTGTTAGATAGGACAGAGAGAAATGGAGAGAGAAGGGGACTACAGAGAGGTGTCTCATTCTTTCACTCTCTCTTTCCCCTTCACATTCAATTTCTCTCTGTCCAATAAATAAAACAAAGAAAGAAGACATTGTGTCTATGTTTGAGTGTTGTGTTATAATGGGTACTCAATAAATGAAAGCTTCATACATAACAAGCTTGTGGAGTGCTAACCATATGCCAGGTCATGTGCTAAACATCCATCATGCATCATCTTATTTCATCAACACAACAGCTTTGATCTGGGTTTGACTAATATTTTCATTTTTCAATTAAAAAGTCCAAAAGCAGTTAAGTGTTTTGTCATTAGCGCATGGCTTGTGGTATTGGAAAGCAAAAAAAAAAAAAAAATTAGATAAAAAAATTAGATCAGACTTGATAGAGAGCCTATATGATTAGCCACTAAAATATCTTTTTTTCCCCCTAAGAATATCTTTGAGAGGCTCCCATCTGACTGACAACACAAAGCTTGGCAACCTTGTGTTCCTTCAAGAGCACAACAGCATGTGTGCTACATAAAGTGTGTATCTGCACTGTCCAGGAATATAGGAGCCATGAGCCATATGTGGTGACTTCTATTTCAACTCTCTGAAACTAAATAAAGTTAAAAATTCTCTTCTTCAGTTGCACTTCTGACATTTCACATGCAAAAATATGTCATTGTGACTATTGTGTTGAACAGTATAGATAATGGAATATTTTCATCATCATGGAACATTGCCATGTGAAGTTGAAGATTGCCATGTGAAGTTTTGTGGACAGAAATGTAAAATAGCACACAGAATCTTCCCTCTAGGAGCTAGCTCATAGTCTACTGAGAGAATGGTATGTCAATTAAAAACTCTCATCTGGCAAGATAATGAACACAGAGAAAAGGTTCTGAATCCAATTTGATGAGAAGTGAAAAGGAAGACAGTTTGGAGGAAACAAAAATAAGAAAGCTTCAAAGAGCAATAGCTACCTGATCTGAGTCTTGAAGAAGTCTAAAAAATTAACCAAAAGAAAAAGTGTGGGATCTCTATGAGAAGAAAGTGGAACTAAAAGTCAAAGGCTTGAAGCAGAGAGGAGCAGAGAATGCAAGGGAAGGGCAAATCATGTGGAATTAGGACCTCACTGAAAAGCAAAAAGAGATGAGATTAGCAGGGAGGCTCCTTAGGTCAGAGTAAGAATTGTCAAATATTCAGGAAGTAGAAGTATACAGAAACAGCCTCCAATAGAAACTCTGGGCCTTCAATGTAGAACAATGGTAATAAGTGCCCCACTCTCTGAAGGAAAGCTGGGTCAACAAACTCTGCCACTCATGGAAGACTGGTCCTGAAATGAGTGCAGCCTACAATGTTTCTAGCTGTGACCATGGAATATTAACTCAGACTGGAGAGGATGGAGAGGTTACACAGGCTCCTGTGCTAAGTATGGGTAGACATGGGCCCTAAGTCATACCAATGGGGTTTGCAGTTAACAATGTTTATATACTTTTCCCATATTTGGGGGTTCCTCTCTGCCCTGATCCAGCTTTCAAGTCCTATTTCCAACTCTGATACCATCTTCTCAGATAATAATTCAACCTGCATCAAATGTAAAACATTAATTCCCCAATAAAGAAATTTAAAAAGATAATAATTCAACCTGCATGTTGGCTATTGGCCTCAGGCAAAAATTAGTAAAAGTTCTGGGCCCCTAGGAATATACCTAAATTAGACTTCCTAGCTTGTTCCAACATGAGGACCCCAAATCTTATCTGCTCTATTCTTACCTTTAGGTTCTCGATTACTAAACAATGTTTTTCTGCATTATATCTTAATGCTCTTCAACCACCAAGTTGTATATGCTACCATGATTCCAACCTGACTTTCCTGGGCAGATGACCTCACCAATGTGTCCTGGAACCCCAGCTCTCCAGAGCCCTACCTTACTAGGGAAAGATAAGAACAAGCTGAAAATATGGACTGACCTGTTGATGCCCATCTCCAGTGGAGAAGAAATTACAGAAGTCAGACCTTCTACCTTCTGCATCCCATATTGATCCTTAGTCCATGGTCCTAGAGAGATAAAGAATAGGGAAGCTTCCAATGGAGGGGATAGAATGTGAAATTCTGGTGGTGGGAATTGTGTGGAATTGTTCCACTCTTATCCTACAATCTTGTTGATCATTATTAAATCACTAATAAATAAAATTAAAAAAAGAAATTGGGCTTTAAGTCAAAGAATATAATAGATGATATTTTTAAAAAATATTTATTTATTGGTTAATGGTTTACAGTCATCAATAAAATACAATAATTTGTAAATGTATAATATTTCTATATAACAATACACCCCCCACTAGGTCCTCTGCCATCATGTTCCAGGACCTGAACCCGTCCCTACATCTCAGAGTCTTACTTTGGTGCAACTCACCAATACCAGTCCAAGTTCAACTTTGAGTTTTCTCTTCTGATCTTGTTTTTCAACATCTACCTATGAGTGAGATCCCCATATTCATCCTTTTGTTTCTGACTTATCTCACTTAACATAATATCTTCAAGTTCCATCTAATATGGGGTAAAGAAGAAGTCACCATTTTTAGTAGCTCATAGTATTCCATAACTTACTCAGCCACTCATCTGTTATTGGACACCTGGGTTGCTTCCAGTGCTGCTATGAACATAGGTATACACAAATCTTTTTGGATAGGTATGTTAGGTTCCTTAGGATCTATCCCCAGGAGAGAAATTGCAGGATCATAGGATAGGTCCATTTCTAGCCTTCTGAGAGTTCTCCAGACTGATCTCCACACCAGCAGTGCAGGAGGGTTCCTTTGTCCCCACAAGCTCTCCAGCATTTGTTACTGCTATCTTTTCTGATGTATGACATTCTCACAAGAGTGAAGTGGTACCTCATTGTTGTCTTTATTTGCATTTCTCTGATAGTCAATGACAGAGCATTTTTTCATATGTTGATTGGTCTTTTGGATCTATGGAGAATATTCTATTCATCTCCTCTCCCCATTTTTGGATGGGGTCATTTGTTTTCTTGTTTCTGAGTTTGGTGAGCTCTTTATATTTTTTGGTTATTAAACTCTTGTCTAATGTATGGCATGTAAAGATCTTCTCCCATTCTGTGGGAGGTCTCTTTGTTTGGGTGGTGGTTTCTTATGCTGCGCAGAGGCTTTTTAATTTGATGTAGTTCCACTAGTTTATTTATTTTATTTTTTAATTATCTTTATTTATTGGATAGAAACAGCCAGAAATTGAGAGAGAAGGAAGAGATAGACACCTTCAGGCCTGCTTCACTACTCGCAAAACTTTCCCCCTGCAGGTGGGGGTCAGGAGCTTGAACCCAGGTCCTTTTGCACTGTAACATGTTGCTCAATGAGGTTTGCCACCACCCGGCCCCCATTGGTTTATTTTTTATTTAGTCTTCTTTGTAGTTGGATTTGTTTCAGTGAAGATGTCTTTAAAATATTATATGGAAAAGAGTTATGACAATACTTTCTTCTAAGTATCTGATAATTTCTGGTCTAATATCCAAGTCCTTGATCCATTTGGAACTTACATTTATGTTTGGTGAAATATAGTGATTCAGTTTCATTCTTCTGCATATTTCAACCCATTTTTAAAAAATATTCATTTATTTTTCCCTTTTGTTGCCCTTGTTGTTTTATTGGTGTAGTTATTATTGTTGTTTTTGATGTCATTGTTGGATAGGACAGAGTGAAATGGAGAGAGGAGGGGAAGACAGAAAGGGGGAGAGAAAGACAGACAGCTGCTGACCTGCTTCACCACATGTAAAGCGACTCCCCTGCAGGTAGGGGGCCAGTGGCTTGAACCGGTATCCTTATGCTGGTCCTTGCACTTTGTGCCACCTGCGCTTAACCCTCTGTGCTACTGCCTGACTCCCAACCCATTTTTTCCAACACCATTTGTTGAAGAGACTCCCCTGTCCCCACTTAATAGTCTGGACATTTTTGTCAAAGATTAGATGTCCACAGGTGTGGGGCTTACTTCTGAGCTCTCAATTTTATTCCATTGGTCAGTGTGTCTATTCATATTCCAGTACCAAACAGTTGATCACAACAACCCTATAATACATTTTAAGATCTGGGAGTGTGATGCTTCCAGTTCTGTTCTTTCTTCTCAAGATTTTTTTTAGCAACTCTAGGTCTTTTTTGGTTCCAGATAAGCATTTGTAGCTTTCTATTTTCCTAAAAAATAAATTGGTTGGGATCTTGATGGGGATTGCATTAAATTTGTATATGGCTCTGAGTAGTATATTCATTTTATTTTAATTTCTTTATTGGGGGATTAATGGTTTACAGTCAACAGTAATATACTATAGTTTTTATATGCATAACATTTCCACATAAAAATAAAATCCCCACTAGATCCTCCTCTGCCATCATGTTCCAGGACCTGAACCTTCTCCCCCTACCCCAGAGTCCTTTACCATGGTGCAATACACCATACCCAGTCCAAGTTCTGCTTTGTGTTTATTGTTCAACTTTTTGTTTTGTTTTTGTTTTTGTTTCTAATTGGATTTGTTTCATTGAAGATGCCTTTAAAATTTAGATGGAAAAGAGGTCTGTCAATATTTTCCTCTAAGTATTTGGTAGTGTCTGGTTTAACATCTAAGGGGTGTTGAAATCTCCTACTGTTACTGCTGTTAATATATTGCTGTAACCCTTCAGTAGATGTTTGATGTATTTAGATGCCCTCTTATTAGGTACATAGATGTTAATAACTGTTAAGACCTCTTGATTGACTGATCCTCTGAGCATTAAGTAATGTCCATCCTATCTTTTAAAGTTTTATTTATTTTAAGGTCTATCATGCCAGATCAAGAATAAATGTTCCTGCTCCATTTTGTGGTCCATTTACTTATATAATAGTTTTCTATCCTTTCACTTCGAGTCCACATTTGTCTTGTTGAGTTAGGTGGAATTCTTGCAGACAATATGTGATTGGGTTGTATTTTCTGATCCATCTTCCTACTTTGTGCCTTTTAGTGGGTGAATTCAGGCCATTGACACTTATTGATATTATAGAATGAAGATATTTTAATGTCCTTATTCTAAAATTTTAGAGTGTTCTGATATATGGCATGTTTATCATAATGTAATTGTTTATAAGAAAATTTTCCATAACACCCAACCAAAAAGAGGTGTGTACTCCTATGTTCATAGCAGCACAATTCATAATAGCTAAAACCTGGAAGCAACCCAGGTGCCCAACAACAGATGAGTGGCTGAGAAAGCTGTGGTATATATACACAATGGAATACTATGCAGCTATCAAGAACAATGAACACACCTTCTCTGACCCATCTTGGACAGAGCTAGAAGGAATTATGTTAAGTGAATTAAGTCAGAAAGATAAAGATGAGTATGGGATGATCCCACTCATCAACAGAAGCTGACTAAGAAGATCTGAAAGGGAAACTAAAAGCAGGACCTGATCAAATTGTAAGTAGGGCACCAAAGTAAAAACCCAGTGGTGAGGGGTAGGCATGTAGCTTCCTGGGCCAGTGGGGGGTGGAAGTGGGCGGGAGGGATGGGTCACAGTCCTTTGGTGGTGGGAATGGTGTTTATGTACACTCCTAGCAAAATGTAGACATATAAATCAGTAGTTAATTAATATGAGAGGGGGAAATCAATTGTATGTCTCAAAGTTTCTCAAAAGACAAACTGAATCTTTTTAATATATAGGCTATGTATTTGATATGCGGACTCTCTCAAAAGCCTAGACCAAGTAGATTAGAAGCTTCCAATAGCACAGCTATATACAAGATACTGGGTACTGTCCAGGAAACCATAACAAAGGGACTTTTCAAAGTTAACCCAATTAACAAATAATGTGATGATAATATTAACTATCGATTGTCTTTTTGAACCCTAAGACAGCAGGAACCTCACATCTTCACTATAGAGCCCCTACTTCCCCCAGTCCTGGAACCCTTGGATAGGGCCCACTTTCCCGTATGCATCTCCCAATCCAAACCAAATAACATTGCATCTGCCGATCACAAACTAACCAAAGCAACGATTGCTACCTCAACATGCTTCACCCCAGAATGTATCCAGAGACTTCACGTGTGGAATGACAACCCTTCAGCTTCATTACTCGGGTGAGACCTTTCCTTTAATAGTACACTCTAATTCCATCTCAGGTAGTTCACTTTCCAACAAAGTCCCATAACCTAGATATACACCAGTTTCTGTGAGAGAGAGCTTATGTGCACACGTATCCATAAACTACTGCAAAATATATACCTGAAAGCAGGACTACACTAGAGTTTGCAGTGAGTACCTCCCTAACACTTCCTCTCCACTATTCCAAGCTTGGGATCCATGATTGCTCAACAAATTGTTTGGCTTCATATGTTAACTCTCTTTTCAATCACCAGGTTCCAGATGCCACCAGGATGCTGGCTAGGCTTCCCTGGATTGAAGACCCCACCAATGTGTCCTGGAGCTCAGCTTCCCCAGAGTCACACCCTACTAGGGAAAGAGAGAGGCAGACTGGGGGTATGGACCGACCAGTCAACGCCCATGTTCAGCGGGGAAGCAATTACAGAAGCCAGACCTTCTACCTTCTGCATCCCTCAACGACCCTGAGTCCATGCTCCCAGAGGGATAGAGAATGGGAAAGCTATCAGGGGAGGGGGTGGGTTATGGGGATTGGGTGTTGGGAATTGTGTGGAGTTGTACCCCTCCTACCTTATGCTTTTGTTCACTAATCCTTTCTTAAATAAAAAATTAAAAAAAAAAAAAAAAAAAAAGAAAATTTTCAGAGCTTCTTGCAGGGCAGGTTTGGTGATAGTTGATTCCTTTAACTGCTGCTTGCCAGAGAAGGCTTCTGTGCCTCTTTCTAGTCTGAATGACTATCTATCAGGACACAACATCTTCGTTGATAGCCTTTCTCAATGAGCACTTGATATATATCTTGCCATTCTCTTCTGGCCTGTAGTGTGCAGAAATTGGCTGCTAATCTCATGGATTTTCCTCTGTAGGTGACTCTTTGTTTTTCTCTTGTAGCATTCAAGATCCTTTCCCTATTCTTATTCCTTTTCACCCTAAATATGATGTGTCTTGGTGTCTTTAAGTCTTGAGTTAATTCTGCTTGGGACCTTCATATCCTCTTGAACCTTTATGTCTTTTATGTTGCCTAGAGTAGGAAAGTTCTCAGATATTATGTCCTGTAGAATGCTTTCTTCCCCTGCCTCTCTTTCTTTCTCTGGCAAGACAATAATGTATATATCATTTCTTTTGAAGCCATCCCATGTGTCTCTGTTGTTGTTTTCAGTATCTCTTAATCTCTTTTTGAGATCTCTTACTTCTTTCTTAGTTTTCTTTAATTCATCCTTAGTCTTGCTAATTCTGTATTCTCTTTCCCCTCTGTTGTTTTCTGTAGCTCAGCTACTTTGTTACCCTGTTCTGATACTGTATTAGCTTGTTCAGCTAGCTGTGTTCTTAGGTCAGCTATTTTAGCTTTCAGCTCTCTAACAAGCTATATAGTGTTTTCTTTAGGAGTCTCATTTGCTGTTTCCCCATTTCTCATGATTTCCTCACTTCTGTGACTAATGCCTCAATTAGTGTTTGGATGTTGTCCTCATTCTTATGTGCTTCTACCTTTAGGGGGTTTATCTGGGCTTTTGTCCTGCTTCCTTTCTCCAATGTTTCTTCTTGGTTTTATCATTGTATATGGTGTGTTATGAGGTCCCTCTGTCATTATTTTTCAATCCACTAATCACACTTGCCTGGATTGACTTGTGTCTAAGTAATAAAGTTCACAGTTTTGTAAATTAATAGTTATCTCAATTTCAATGTTATTTCAATCTAAGGTGAAGAATAGTAGCTGTTAATCTCTCTTATGTTCTTCCCTACAGGCTATAGGAGCCTGAGGTTTTTTTTAACTGTAAATAGACTTTTTAGCTTAATCACTCTCTTCTGACCAAGAGATAAAACAGGGTGGGTGAGATATAGTTCATTGGTTATGCAAAGAGACTTGCACACCCCAGGGGTCCAAAGCTCTCAGACCAATTCCACACTCTGTCAGCAGTCAGAGCTGAGCACTCCTTGGCCCTGTGAATTTCTAAACAAATCCTATTTGTACTCCTTGGGTTCTGAGGCAATTTTTCAGCATGTCTCTCAATTCATCAGGAAAACAATTTGGAAAGGCTTCCACTATACAGCCCCACCTCCAGGCCACCAGGAGTGTAGATCTTCTCCTGAGTTTCCCAATCAATTCTCTGCCTCTAAATGTCAGCACAGGTCCTCCCCACTGCTCATCTAGCCTCCAAGGAACAGTAGTAATGGAGACTTACAGTTGCAATTGGTGAGACTTGGGGAGTCCACTCCTCTTTTCAGTAGTCTTTTTGTTGATACAACTCACATCAGAGGTGGCACCTCAATTGGCAAACTGCTGGGCTGTTACCAACTGCTCCTGAGTAGATGGGAGCTTTTAGTCACAGGAGTCTTTCCTTAAGCTCCTCTCTGTCCACAAACCACACATGTTTACACTCACCTGTGACTTGATGGGTTCCCAAAGTAATCCTAGTCTTGTCTTGATGTATTCTCAGGTGATCCTCTTTGTTATTCCTAGTTGACGGGGAGAGCAAAATGCAGCTGCTGCTACTTTGTAGCATGCTTCCTAGAATGTTATTTTTGTAGTAGAAGTTATATCAGAGTAAAGCTGATAAGTGGTTAGGTACATCTCTGAATACTCTTCTAGGTCAGTTGAAGTTTTACCTGAGCCTTCTTTTTTTTTTTTAAATCAGTAAATAATTTACTTTTTTTTTTTTTTTTTTTATTGATACCAGGGTTATCACCAGAGCTCAGTGCCTGCACAATAATTCCACTGCTCCCAGTGGTCAATTTTTTTTTTCTTTCTACTTTATTTGATAAGACAGAGAGAAATTTAGAGGGGAGGGCAAGATAGACATGGAGTGAGACAGAGAGAGACCTGTAGCCCTATTTCATTGCTCATGAAGCTTCCTCCCTGCTGGTAAGAACCTGGATCATTGCACATGGCGACATGTATGCTCAACCAGGTACGCCATCTCCTGGCACCAATAATTGCTTCTGGATGAATAAAAACTACAGAATGTGCTGGCATTGTTTGGCAGAGGACAAGAATTCACTCAGTGCTGCTGAAACTGGAGAGGAGAAGCATGGTGGGAACCTTGGCTCCATTCTCTTTGCCTGTGCCCCTTGCTCATAACAGCATATTGGTGACACCAACAGCCCCTCATTGGTGTCTTTGCAAAGGGTCAGAACACCAATAAATCTGGTGAACCAGCCTGGCAGATCTGAAGTGGATGAGTGAGAGCCACATGGATTGAACTTGGCTATTTATTTATTTACTTACTTTTCTATTTGTTTCATGAGATAGAAAGAGAAAGAGGCCAGAATAGCACTCTGGTATAAATAGTGTCAAGGATGGAATTTAGAGTCTCAAGCTTGCAAATCCAAAGCACTGCCACTGCCCTACCTCCAGGGTTATTTCTCTTATTAATTCAAATTTCCATTCTTATAAGTAATCGTTGCTTACTATTTGTTGCAAGTGAGTTTAGAATACATTAACTTTTGGTATTATCCAGAGTCCATCTCCAGGTCTTTGACATAACTGCTGTCTTCTCAGTGCTTATATCTTTTTAAAAAATATTTATTTATTTATTTTCCCTTTTGTTGCCATTGTTGTTTAACATTATTGTGGTTATTGATGTCATTGTTGTTGGATAGGACAGAGAAATGGAGAAAGGAGGGGAAGACAGAGAGGGGGAGAGAAAGACAGACACCTGCAGACCTGCTTCACCGATTGTGAAGTGACTCCCCTGCAGATGGGGAGCCGGGGGCTTGAACTAGATAGTGGTTATATCTTAAGCAAATGTCTCGCTGTCTGAAGACTTCCCTCCCTTTAGCTACTTTGTGTTCTGTTTTTTCATTTTATTTTCTCTAGGACACACATCACTACCTCATCTTATTTGACAGGCTTTTTCATTTACTAATAATATTTCATCTGTTTCTCTTCACTAGGATTTGAGTTTTCCATTTGTTCACAGTCCCAGCCCAACACTGGGATGCACCTGGAACAGACTAGGCCTCACTGACTGAATAAATTCAGCACCTATTGCAAAACTTCAAATTGTGAGTCAAGGTAACAATAACAACAGCAACTGCAAGCATGGTAGCAATGGCAGAGGTAGTGGCTCACATTGAAAGGTGCCTTGTTACAAAACAGGCACTAGACCAAGTGTTTTAGATGCAGAAGCTTATGTTTCTCAACAATTCTAGGCGACAGGTCTTTTACAAACCACATTTGACAGATAAGAACACTAAGTTCAGGTATAGATCTCACTCTTGTCACCCAGCTAGTATATAGGGAACAGAGAATTGAATGCAAACCTCAGTGAATATATCACCTGTGCTCCTAACTTCTCACACTGTAGTCTCCTCTTTACTTTTCTTGCCTCTGCCTCTTGATTGACAAGATAAGCAAGAGGAAACCGAGAGAGACACCCAACTTGCCCAGATCACGTGCCAATGGTTTCTAACTTGTCTTTTGACTCAGGACCCACAACTCCTTTCTTTCTTTGTTTTGTGTCTCTTCCTTCAACTTTGCATCTGAATAATTGACCAGTCTCAGTTTTTTTGGCTCAAGAACACTCATCATAGTGCCTGGCACATGACTCAATCAGTATTTGTTGAATGAATGAATACTCACTCATCTGTTTTAGTTATCTTTGGTCAAAAAAGTTCCCATGATAAGATGTACTAGGAAGCTGTTTATAACTACAATCTGTTAAGGTATTTAAGTAAAACTACACATCACTATTATTCAAGCAAATACACAAATAACTATTCAATTTTAGAGAGATTTCAACATGTGGATAGATGTTTCAATAGCATAAATCCTGGCACTGGAAAATTAGGTTATGCAGATACCTCCAAAGGCCATATGAGAGGCTCTTTTCATTTAAGAGAATGTATTGGTAATTCTTACCTATTTTCCTTTGCATGTTCTCCTTTACATTTCTGCTGCATTTAAGTTGGCTGCACCATCCAAACAATCTCCAGTATAAACATAACAGTCAAATTAAAGCTAGTGAAGAAGTGAGGACATATATATAGTAAGCTTAAGTGCCTAAGCAATTTACATCCCAGCCAGCCTGAGCAGCAGTGAGCCATTCCAATTATAAATAAACACATGCACAGCCTCTGGACAGCCAGGCTGTTGCCAAGACATGTCAGTCAATTAAAGGTTAAAGTGGAAGGCAAGATTAACTGGCTATAGTTGTCATGTTTCTAGCAACTAGAATATAGGTAACAGAAAGGGAATATATATATATATATTGATTTGAAGCGTAGTAGGTGCTAAAGATAGATATTTGCCAAACAAGTAAGTTAGGAAATAGATTTGTTTCCTGGAGATGACTTCCATAGTGACCTGTTTACCTGGTGTTAATTGCTAAGTGATTCAAGTCTAGAGGGCCATGAGACCCCTTGCTTCCTGCCCCTCCCCACCTCCTTTTTAAAATTAAGTTGATAGTAGTCTGAGGTTCATATCCTAAAGGAAGAACTTTTGAAATGCACCCTCAGAAAGGCATGCTCAGGGAGATCTTTTCCTTATCTTGTCAATCACTTTCTTGCCTTGTCAATCACAATAATTCCTTGTCCAATTCTAGAGAGAAGCATGTAGGCCAAGCCAGACCAAACAGAATATAAATATTCCCCCCTGACTAAGAACAGTAAATTTGAATTCTGGAATTTTGCTTAGAGAGGTAGAGTTTCTGGGAAAAACAAAGATGAATTTTCCAGCATAATGATCTAAGTAAAGGGGAAGATCCAGTTTAAGAATTAAGCCCATTCGAGCCCCCAGCTCCCCACCTGCAGGGGAGTTGCTTCACAAGCGGTGAAGCAGGTCTGCAGGTGTCTATCTTTCTCTCCTCATCTCTGTATTCCTCTCCTCTCTTCATTTCTCTCTGTCCTATGCAACAACGAACAATGATGACATCACTAACAACAACAATAACTACAATAAGAAAACAACAAGGGCAACAAAAGGGAATGAATAAATAAATAAATAAATCTTTTTAAATAATTAAGCCCAAAGAGAATAAAGCAAAGCCAAAGGTTGGGGAGAAGAAACCCAAGGTCCTGGACTCAACCATTCCTGCTGCACATTTATCCCTTAAGTTTTAATTTGATGAGCCAATAAATAATCTTGGCTTTTCTATTCTCCTCCTCCTCCTCCTTTTCCTCCTCTTTCTCCTCCTCTCCCCTCCGCCTCCATATTCTTATTCTTATTTTTCTTTGCTTAGGATCTAAAACATTATTCACAAATACAGCTGTTTGAGGTATGAGATTATCTCATCTACTACCTTAAGTGTTCAATGTTGAAAAATCAACATTTAGTGACTTTCATATGAAGAAAAGAAAAGCTTTAGAAGAAGGGTAGTCATCAAGTCCATCCCCTTTATAAACATAACTTGTAGTCTGGGCTAAAAGTCCTAGTTTATCCCTTCTGGTACAGTAATGCCAATTGGAACACTCTACCCTAAAAAAATAATCTCAAGTGAAAAAAATAGTTGGATACTCACACATATTTACCATAGTGTTATTTATAATTACAGAAAATCAGGAACAACCTAAAAGCCCAACATATGAAAAGAGTCAGATGAATTTTACAACAAAATCTTATACAGCTGTTAAAATTACATACATTTAAATGTTTTCAATAGCATGTTTACACCACAGTGTTAACTGTGGAGGAGGAGTAAGAAAAATTGTGTGTTTTTTTTTCATGACCATGCAATGCTAAAAATTCACACACTGAAAAATAAAACTGGGAAGAAGTATCTATGAGTACTTAATTAAATTATAAAATTTTAATTTACATTCTTTATATTTTTGTAAACATCAAAGCTTTTTATAACTAATAGATATTACTTTATAGAGGATTTCTACATTAATTATTTCTACCAGCTCCTTGACAGAAATCAGGCAGCTGGCCCTGACTTGGACATGTCAGGCCTGCCTCCTGTGGACTGTGAAAACCAGTGAATGCACACAAAAACAGTACCTTACAGCCATGAACTCCTTGAATAATGGGACTCTGGGCACTTTTCCATTCCTTTTTCTGTGGGCTTAAATCAGACACATTAAAAACTCATACTACTGGGAGTCAGGCAGTAGCGCAGCAGGTTAAGCGCACATGGCACAAAGTGCTAGGACCAGAGTAAGGACCCCAGTTAGAGCCCCAGCTCCCCACCTTCACAAGTGGTGAAGCAGGTCTGCAGGTGTCTATCTTTCTCTCCCCTTCTCTGTCTTCCTTTTCTCTCCCATTTCTCTCTGTCTTATCTGACAATGAAGACATCAATAACAACAACAATAATAACTACAACTACAATAAAAAACAAGAGCAACAAAAGGGAAAATAAATAAATATAAAAAAATTAAAAATAAAAACTCTTACTACTCATCAACTTTGATCTCCATAAGGCTTAGCAACAACACCTGTTGTTAGAAGCACCAGCTCATTATTAACCTTTTTAGTGAGGACAGTTTAAGGCAAAGGCTTCAATATGTGTTCCTCAAAATGATGTTTTTTAGGAATTTCTGTTCTCTAGGGACACAAATGGGGGTCTTCTAGGGGAGAAAATATAGATTCTGATCTTCAGAGTTGTTAATTTTTGCCAGATGTCAATGAAATCCCAGAGTTTGATCTTATCTTTGCCCAAAAGAATGACCTCAGGAAAGCAAATATAGCAAGCCCGAGCAAGGAAAGTGTCGGGACAATCAGTATGACATAATCAATGGGTACGGTTGTGTCTGTCATTGATCTGGACACAAAAGACGATGCAGCAACACTGACTTCACCCCTGAGTGAGGCAAACACAGCTCAGCCTTCCAATGTCAAATTTCACTGATGATTGAATGTAAGTCAGATTCTGGGTGCCATTGCAAACGCCATAAAGGAAATCAGGACGTCAAAAGTAGAGGAGAACAACTTCCACAGGCCTTCCTTCAGTCAGCCATTCCCTTCTCCCCTGGCCATGAAGAGGGGACCCAGACATTTTGGACAGTCTCCCCTAGTACCTTTCTTAGCTCCTCTGTTCCCTAAAACAGAAGGAAAACAGAGGATGGAGCCTGGGGCCCATGACACATGAAAAACAATTTTTGGGGCCGTGTGGTAGTGCACCAGGTTGAGCACACATGTTACAGTGCAGAAGGACCTGGGTTTGAGCCCCCAACCCCCACCTGCAGTAGGAAGCTTCATAAGTGTTGAAGCAGAGCTACAGGTGTCTCTCTGTCTCCCTTCCTCTCTATCTCCTCCGCCTCCTGTCAATTTCTGGCTGTCTCTATCCAATAAGCAATTAAAGATTAAAAAAAGAAGAAGAAATTTTAAAAAAAAGAAAAAAAAATTGGAGGCCAGGTGGTGGCACACCTGGTTAAGTGCTCACATTACAGTGTGCAAGGATCTGGGTTCAAGCCCCTGGTCCCCACCTGCAGGGGGAAAGCTTCACAAGTGGTAAAGTAGGGCTGCATGTGTCTTTCTGTCTCCCTGTTTATTCCCCCCTCTCTCCATTTCTCTCTGTCTCTATCCAATAATAAATAAATATCTTTTTAAAAAAAAAACACACATTTCATTCCTTCCAGATTCCACATCTTCCCTGGGATCTCAGCCTTTTTATGGGGAGGATCTGTACAAGAGAGACTGTGAAGGGTGGAGGAGTTGTCACAAGTCACATCACAGTAGCCATTACTCCTAAATGCTAGGAAGGTGAACAGGCGAGAAAGAAGGATGGAATTCCAAGGTGCAAGAAAGCAAACAAGTACTTCAGAGCCCCACAGAGCACCTGCCACAGAGCAAAGCTTCCCAGAAAGGGTAATAATGTAAATATTCCAACATCAGAGGGGAAAATGTACCCTTTATACCTCCTTCCCCACCATTAATGACGTTGGCAACCTTATTAAAATACAAGTCTGATATATGTTTAATGATCTTGAAGAGAAAGTAATTGCCTAAGTATTACCATTCAAATGTCCCTAGAAGCACAGAAAATATTTACAATTGGATGGTCCTTTCCTAGAGAGTAGGCAGGCAGCACTTTGCAGGCCATGTGAAGCTGAGAAAGGGAAGAAGGGACCTCAACAACTGCGAGTCTTGAAGCAACATGTGTATTCTCCATCTCTTCTTTTTCATGGCAAGGAAGTCCTGGGTAACAATCTTATTCCTTTCCTGTGAGGATGGGGATGTAGAAAAGAGCAATTTTACCCCACCTGCATGGGGAAAGCTTTGCGAGTGGTGAAGTGGTGTTGCAGATGTCTCTCTGTCTCTCTCCCTCTCTATCTCCTTTACCCTCTCAATTTCTGACTGTCTCTATTCAATAAATAAAAAAGATAGTAAAAATTAAAAAAAAAAAAGGGTGGAGGGTAGATAGCATAATGATTATGCAAACAGACTCTCATGCCTGAGGCTCCAAAGTCCCAGGTCCAATCCCCCGCACCACCATAACCCAGAGCTAAGCAGTGCTCTGGTAGGAAAAAAAAAAAAAAAAAAGAAGAAAAGAGCAATTTTACAGTCCACATCTGAGCAAAGTTAAATTGCTCCTTGGGGAAACAGCAGAAGGTATTTGTGTTGAGTTGGTATTTCCAAAATTTGAGGAGGGCAGACTTTCTCATTCTTGGGGGGAAAAAAAAATGAAACCAAATCAAAAAGCAAAAATAAAGTAGAGGTCAAATAAACTCATAGCCTCAACAGATGGATTTCTTATCAAGGAGGCACGTGGTGTTGGCTTTGTACTCGTTTTTTCAGTATTAGCAACTGTTGGAACACAGCTAGTGGTGTTCTTATTAGGACTTAGTGTCGGAATTAGCATATGGCTGATATCAACCTATAAGCATAGTATGAATTTACACAAACCCACAAGGAATTGTGGGTGCAACCGAACTTATTTAAGTGCCAGCCTGTCAGAAATCACTCTCTGTTCTTCTCTGTTCCTGTGAATTCAGCTACAGTTCTCTTCTTCCTGTACTCTCCATTTCTGCTCTCATCCCAACGACCACCATGGTTCCTTCTCCCAGGACCTGTACACGTGGAACTCAGATCTGGTAAAACTAGATAAAAAAGACTCACAGCTCTTTGGCATTATGACTAGCTACTATCTCTGTCCCATTGCCGATTCTGCTGTACCTACCCAATGCTATACCATACAACTGTACCGCAATATAATAAACTCCCCAGTTGTTTAAACCCTGAACCAAACCAGTGCCTGGAAGTTTTTTATTTTTAAATTAATATAAGCAACTATTGGTGCTGAGTGTCTAATATTGACAACTTAGATCCATTAACTCACTTTAGTTTTCATATACCAATGATTTTATACAGAGATGCTATCCCTCATCTGTTATTTGATTACTGTGGGGTACAGTTCATACAGGAATGACAGGATAAATACTAATTCTATTTGATTTACCCAATATGCAAGATAATAAATTATATTTCTGTCATCTTAAACTTATAACTAATCAGTTGTTTTGATGTCCTGAATTTGTAGATATACACATATATTTTCAGAAAGTTCAATGGATTAATTTCAAGAACTTTTCAGAACCACTTTGATACTAAAAAAAACTGTACTTTTAAATACACTATGTAAATATATATGTGTGTATATATTTAATTACATTTTAGGTCCACCACTTCTCTTAAACCATAATAGCAGCAAAGGGATGAAGAAAGGAAACACAACATTCAGAGAGTTACTGTCAATACATTGACTAACTGCATTTTCCTCTCTTGTGCCTCATTCAAAGTAAAGGGTTGGTCATCCTCCCCAGACAATATCCTGATATTTGCTTTCTGGATCTTCAAAGAATATAAAGAACTTCTAAGAATAAAGACCCATTTTCTTTTTTTTTTTTTTTAAAGCTCTTGGTGAAATTGATGTGTAATTTCTGAAAGGGTCAAATATCTAATTCTTTGTGTTTTTTATATTTATTTATTCCCTTTTGTTGCCCTTGTTGTAGATATTATTGTTGTCGTTGTTGGATAGGACAGAGAGAAATGGAGAGAGGAGGGGAAGATAGAGAGGAGGAGAGAAAGATAGACACCTGCAGACCTGCTTCACCGCCTGTGAAGCGACTCCCCTGCAGGTGGGGAGCCGGGGTTCGAACCGGGATCCTTATGCCGGTCCTTGTGCTTTGCGCCACCTGCGCTTAACCCGCTGCACTACAGCCCGACTCCCAAGACCCATTTTCTAGAAAAAAATCCACATGTGCTCAAAACTCCACAAGCATTTATGTCTTTCCAACACCTGAAAAAATATTTTAAAATAACATTAATAATAAATAAATTAATTAGTATGTATTAACAGGAAGCCATTATTCAGTAGTCTGCTACTGTGTTGTTCATGCATTTTATTTTATTTTATTTTATTTTATTTTAGGTGTTGGACTCTCAAGAATGAGTTCACAGGTTTGATCCCTGCCATCCCATGTGCCAGAGTGATGCTCTGTTTTTCTCTCCCTTTCTCTTTCATTAACTAATAAATAAATAACTTTCTAAAAACATTTTATTTATTTTATTTGAGAAAGAGAGAGACCAGCCAGATTTCTGCTCAGTTCTGGCTTATGGTGGTGCTAGGGACTGAACTTGAGAACTCAGAAACTTACAGTCTTTTTTTAATTTAATTTATTTATAAAATAGAAAATACAGACAAAATCACAGAATAAGAGGGGTAAAATTCCACACATTTCCCACCACCAGAGTTCCAAATCCCATCCCCTCCACTGGAAGCTTTCCTGTTCTTTTTTTTTTTTTTTTTTGCCTCCAGAGTTATTGCTGGGGCTTGGTGCCAGCACTATGAATCCACTGCTCCTGGAGGCCTTTTTTGTTTTAAATTTATAAAAAGGAAACATTGACAAAACCATAGGATAAAAGGGGTACAACTCCATACAATTCCCACCACCAGAATTCCATATCCCATCCCCTCTCCTGATAGCTTTACTATTCTTTAACCCTCTGGGAGTATGTACTCAAGATCATTGTGGGATGCAGAAGGTGGAAGGTCTGGCTTCTGTAACTGCTTTCCCAGTGAACATGAGCATTGACAGGCCGATCCATACTCCCAGCCTGTCTCTCTCTTTCCCTAGTATGGTGGGGCTCTGGGGAATCAGAGCTCCAGGACACATTGGTGGGGTTGTCTGTCCAGGGAATTCTGGTTGGCATCATGCTAGCATCTGGAACCTGGTGGCTGAAAAGAGAGTTAACATTAAACAAGTTGTTGACTAATCATGAACCTAAAGGAGTAGTGCAGATGAAGAGTTGGGTGTACTCCATTTTGTAAATAGCTAGTAGGCATATTTTAGTTATATTCCAATGGGCCTATGGCTATACTAGTTTTTTTGTTTTTTCCTGAGCCTGAAATCTGATATGCAGGTAGATCCAAGTTATTGTCTGGGGAGATGATGTCATGGCTGCATAAAGGACCACAAAGCTGGATTAGGGAAGAGAGTAGCTCCCAAATATGGGAAAGATGTATAAATATTGTTGACTGTAAACCCCATCGATTTGATCTGATCTGGGGCCCATATTCAGCTTAGGAGCCTATGTGACCTCTACATCCCTGTAGATCCAAGCTCACACTCTTAGGTCATGAGTAGGAACGTTCCAAATGCCCCAATATCAGGACCCATCTTCCTCAGGTGTAGCATAGAGTATGTTGTCCATTCTCCCTTTGGAGGCTGGAACATCATTCTCTACCATTGTTGATCCAACTTGAGGGCAAGGTCCTATGGGGGCCCACAAAGGGATTGGAGGTCATTTTTTTTCCCTTTTGTTGCCCTTGTTGTTTTATCATTGTGTTTACTATTATTGTTGTTATCGATGTCATTGTTATTGGATAGGACAGAGAAAAGTGAAGCAGGGGAAGACCAAAAGGTGAAGTGATAGATACCAGCAGACCTGCTTCACCGCTTGTGAAGCGGCCACCCTGTAGGTGGGGAGCTGGAGCTGCATCCGGGATCCTTATGCCGATCCTTGTGCTTTGCCCCATGTGCACTTAACCCACTGTGCTACCACCTGACCCCCAGCTTTCCTATTCTTTATTTCTCTGGGAGCATGGACCCATGGTCATTATGAGGTGCAGAAGGTGGGAGGTCTGGCTTCTGTAATTGCTTCCCCACTGAACATGGGCATTGGCAGGTTGATTCATACTCCTAGCATGTCTCTCTTTCCCTAGTGAGACAAGGCTTTGGAGAGGTGGGGTTCCAGGGTGCACTGGTGAGGTTGTCTGTCAAGTTGGTGTCATGGTAGCATCTGCAACTTGGTGTTTGAAACGTGTTATTCCTTTGCTTCCTCCTTTCTTGTAGGATTTGGTTCAGTACTTCTTGTAAGGTGGGGTTGATTATGGCTAATTCCTTTAGTTCTTGAATATTTGAGAAAACTTTATTTCTCCCTCAGATTTAAAGGATAATTTTGCAGGATACAAGATTCATGGCTGGACTTCCGTCTCCTTTAGAACTTTGAATATATCATTCCGTTCTCTCCTGGCCTCTAGAGTTTGTGAGTAGTCTGATGAATATTTTATAGCTCTGCCTTTGTATGTAACTTCTTTCCCTTGTAGCCAGAAAAAAAATTTTCTTCTTGTTGATAGTTTTACAACAGTGTGCCTTGGTGTTGGTCTTTCTGTTTTTATAAATCTGGTGATTGTTCTGCCTCTTGAATGATAATGTTCAGAGGGTTTCCTAAGTGAGGGAAGTTCTCAGCTAAAATTGCTCTGAAAGTAGACTCTGGGCCTTTGGCCTTGTCCTCCTCCTCAGATATATCTATCACTCTTATATTTGATCTTTTGATAGAGTCTGCAATTTCACAGATAGTTGCATCAGTCTTTCTAAACCATTGCTCTCCCTCATCTTTGAATTGAAAGAGTGGGCTGGCCATATCTTCTAGATTGGAGATTATTTCTTCTGAATGTGTTAGTCTACTTCCTAAGCCTTCTTTTTTTTATTATTAATTTTTTAAAATATTTATTTTATTTATTTATTCCCTTTTGTTGCCCTTGTTGTTTTTATTGTTGTAGTTATTATTGTTGTTGTCGTTGTTGGATAGGACAGAGAGAAATGGAGAGAGGAGGGGAAGATAGAGAGGAGGAGAGAAAGATAGACACCTGCAGACCTGCTTCACCGCCTGTGAAGCGACTTCCTTGCAGGTGGGGAGCTGGGGTTCGAACCGGGATCCTTATGCCAGTCCTTGTGCTTTGCGCCACCTGCGCTTAACCCACTGCGCTACAGCCCGACTCCCCCTAAGCCTTCTACGTGGACATGTATTGCAGTTAGAGTGTCTTTTACTCCCTGGAGTTCTGTTTGAAAATTTTCTTTCATGCTTCCTAACTGCTTAGTGAGTTCTGACTGAAGTTCTTTCAAGAGCTGAAGATTCTTAGTGAACTCTGTTATAAGTTCCTCTCTTGTGTTTTAATTCCATAGTAAAATGTTCTTTTAATTCTTCCTTAAATTCTTAGAGAGCCCTTATAATGAGCTTTCTGTAGTCTTTCTCTGAGAGTCTCTCTAAATCTGCAGTTCCTTTGATTTCCTGTGTTTCCTTTCTGTCTGGCTGATACAGTATGGTTGGCTATTGGGTTCTGTTTCTCTGCTTGCGCATTTTTTTGTGCTGGTTATTGATGGCCAGCAGGTGGTGCTATTGTGATCTCTAGGTTTCTCTTGTTTGTATGATCCATAGTTGGTGTGGTGGGGTGGGAGGAGGTGGTGGTTGTTTTGTGCCGTCTTGTGGTCACAAATGCCCTGTTTTATGTTGTGTCCTTGCTTTAAATTCAGAAGGCTAACACCCCCCACCCCCTGAGTCAGATTGAGAGGTTTTAAGCCCCTGTCTCTTTTCTGCCAGCACTAGGAACAATTATAGTTGCTTGCTGCACCTAAAGTGAAATGCCAAAATGGTACAGCTCAGCACCCGAGCTGCCTGGAACTCTGATTTGACTTTGTTGTTCTTCAGCCCGCCCCCTTTGCACCTCAGCAGCACGCAAGCACCCACCTGAGGCTGCAGAACTTTCAGCTGTAGATTATGACTTCAGTTAGGTCTCTTGTATTTATTTGTTGTTTTGGGAGGAGAGGCGATTTGATCCCAGTTATTCCATGGCCATGCCTCCAGAAGTCACATGAATTTTTCTCATCTAATCCTTACAATCACCATGAGTCATACACAAGTATAACTTATTTTATAAACACAAGTGCTGTGGTTTAGAAAGTTTATTCAAAGGGTCCAGGAGGTGACATGGTAGATAAAATGTTGGACTTTTAAAAATGAGGTCCCAAGTTTGATCTTCAGTAATTCATGTACCAGGTGATGCTTAACTTATCTCTCTGTCTCTCTCTTTCTCTTTCTCAATAATAAATAAATAAAATCTTTCTTTAAAATGTTTATGCAAGAGGGGGCCAGGCAGTATCGCAGCGGGTTAAGCGCACATGGCGCAAAATGCAAGGACAGGTGTAAGGATCCCAGTTCGAGCCCCTGGCTCCCCACCTGCAGGGAAGGGGCACATCACAAGCAGTGAACCAGGTCTGCAGATGTCTGTCTTTCCTCCTCTCTGTCTTCCCCTCCTCTCTCGATTTCTCTCTGTCCTATCCAACAACAATGAGAGTAGTAACAATAATAATAATAGTTTATGCAAGAGATCCAAAAGTACAGAAAGAGCAAGTAGTGGAGCTATGACTGGGATTCAGCTCACTTAATTTTCTACAAATATTTGTGGAAAGAAGGACAAGAAGGAAGAGCTATGGCTTCTCACAGTCTGTGAATGTTTGCTTTAATTACAAGCTTGGCTCAAAAACAACAGAAGAAATTAAGCCTAAGCCTTGCCTTATCTCCTGAGCTGCCAATCTCCTGAGATTTACGTCTGTCCTTTCCATTGGCCACAGTCCCATGCCTTTCTCTCTGACACCTCTGGCCCTATGGACATATACTTAGTTCCCTTCCAAACCCTCACAGAGAAGATGGGCCAGGTGTGTGGGACTCCTGCCAAGGCAGAAAAAGCTCATCAAGCCCAAGGGATCTTGTTAGGGGAGTCATCATTTGACCTGGTGTCTGGGAAAGGTCCTCAGGGAGGGTCAGTATCCAAAGTCTATTATTAGGGGAGGTTTCTAAGGCTGACAAGGCAGTTCAACTGGGAAGATGCCTGCTTTGCCATTTACCATGACCAGATTCAAGCCTGGCCCATACCATACTGGGGAAGCTTCAGTGCTATAGCATCTCTCCTCCTCTTCCTCTGTCTTTCTCTTTCTATCTGAAAAAAAAAGTAAGTCTAGAGGGATAATTTTTCAGGATTGGTGAATGGGAACCATGTGGAATGGAACAAGGCACTGTGACCTAGAAGCCAAGACACATGGGTCCCCGGCACAGCCCTGGAGCAGATTGTGCAAGTATTGCTAATTCACCAACTGATTTTTATTATTTTTTTTCTCTAAGGTCTCCCCTTACTCTGAGATATTCCTTCTCAGCCTATCAATATAAATATCCCTGTGACTAAGTAGTTGCACATCCAGTAGTGTTTACATGTTACAATGACCAAGGATCTGGGTTCAAGCCCACAGTCCCTACCTGCAAGGAGGAAGCTTCATGAATTATAGAGCAGTGTTATAGTCCCTCTCTCTCTCTCTCTCTCTCTCTCACCTCCCTCTCCCTCTCTACCTCCCCTTCTCTCTCAATTTCTCTCTGTTTCTATAATATAAATATAAATATCCCCATAGTGTTCTGGAAACAGAGGATCAATATGGAAATCAGAGAGTATACCAAAAAGTTCGGGTCTATCGTATAATTTGCTAAGGAAAACATAGTCAAAGGCTATGTTGTCAGAACAGTCAGGAGCTGTTCCCTAAATGACATCATACATAACCCCTACTTCATCTGAGCAGAAGCCATTTAGCCAAAAGACTACCAGGATATTATTTTGATCATCTTGTCAACCTGTGGGAGGAAGTTTCTTACACCCTGAAAAATTTTACAGTGCTCCTCACTGCTATTTTACTCCACTCCTTCTTCTTCCTATGCCTTTTTACCTCTCTTTATATCTTTACAGGAATGTGCCACTGCCCCCAAATGAAATAAATCTATTCAAATGAAGATGTTACTGACCTGTGGAAAACCATGTCCACTTGTTCTTAAGTGACATCAGTAAAGATGAAGCCATGCCATGACAATGAGAATCATCACCCACAACTCTGGCAGCCTCCTCCTTTCTTCCCTTTGTAATCAATCCTCAGCTAAATAAGGGTGGTCTTTGAGCCACTGTTTCCTAAACCAATGGCCTTATTTACCATGAGGCCTGTTCTAAACTCATTTTTCTTCCCTTTATTCCTTTGCCTGGTTGCTTACCTATTTCTACTCCCTAAAATAATCTTTGTGTTCTAAGGACTCTCAGCTTACACTTCTCCCTAATTGACCTTTTTTCTCATTTTTCTCCACAGTAACCCTGGGGCTCTGGATCTTTGGAGAACATTTAGAAATAGCTCTCACCAAACTGAACAACACCAAGATCTTGGACTTCCAGCATCCAGAATTGTTAGAAATAAGTTTGTATTGTTTAAGATACCTAGACTTTGTTATGGCAGCTCAAACAGACTAATGATTCATATCAAACACTTGTAATAGATAGACTTTATTTTGATCCTTATTTAAACAATAGTTTAAGCAATACACTGTTAAAAATTGGATAACAGAGTTGAAAAAACTTAAACATTGTCTGCATAAGCAACTGTATTAAGAAATTATTTTCTTTTTTAATACTTATTTATTTATTCCTCTTTGTTGCCCTTGTCGTTTTATTGTTAGTTATTATTGCTATTATTGATGTTGTTGTTGGATAGTGTTGTATGCTTTACATTGGGTTGTTCTAGCTCTCCCCCTGCCAAGAAAATTGGATCAGTCCTGCTAGTTTCGCGGGCCCGCTTGGCCCTGCCCCAAGGAACCCCGAGAGGGTTCCAGAGTTGCAGAGTTCGAGAGTGCTTGGCGCCGTCGTGGGGGAAAGAGGCAACAGAGTTCTGTTTGGTGATTAGTTTGGTTTAGTTTATGAATTGTTGTTCCTGAATAAAGAAATACAGCTTCCCTGCCCAGCCGTATGTCTCTGGTCGTCTCTGTTACCCACCCGTGAAGCTAGCCCGGCCAGCTAGAGCCTCCGAATTTTAACAACAGGATAGGACAGAGAGAAATGGAGAGAGGAGGGGAAGACAGAGAGGGGGAGAGAAAGATAAACACCTGCAGACCTGCTTCACCACTGTGAAGCTACTCTCCTGCAGGTAGGGAGCCAGGGGCTCGAACCAGGATCCTTGAGCCAGTCCATGCACTTTGCACCACCTGCGCTTAACCCGCTGTGCTACTGCCTAACTCCCTAGAAATTATTTTATTAATAGTTGAGTAATATAGTGATTATACATACACCTGTGTTTTAAATATATATGCTGAAATAACTATAGATGAATTGATGAGTTAACTGGAATTTTATTCAAACTAATCTGGATGTAGATCAAAGGAGTACTTTGGATAATAAATGGAACAACATTGGCCATGAAGTGTTAATGCCCAGTGGTGAGTATACTGGGGTAGATATAACATTAGTTCCAGTTGTGCATATGTTCATTAATTCCTATGCTACAAAAAGAAAGTTGAAAGTCCTGAAGGACTTAGCTTATGAAATTTATGGCAAAAAAAAAATAGACTCTAAAAAGCACATTCCCATTCAACAATTATGACCGTTGATATTTTCCCAAATGAGTTGAAAACTTATGTCCACACAAAATCTGTCTGTAGATGTTCTTAACAACTTTATTCATAGTTGACAAAACTTGGAAACAATCAAGATGTCCTTAAGTAGGTGGCTGGATAAATAATCCAGTACAACAAACAATGGAATATTATCCAGTGCAGAAAAGAAATAAGCTATCCATGAAAGAAGACAAGGAATTTTGCAATGAACTTTGAGATGAATATCATTATGTGACAGAAGCTTTCACTGTATGGCTCCAATTATATGACATTCTAAAAAAGACAAAACCATGGAAACAGTGAAACCAACTTACCAACAACTGAGAAGGGAGAATGAAAAGGCAGGGCACAGAGGATTTTCTAGGGCAGCCAGATATGCTGTGCTGCAATGGTATACAGTGATATATGTCATTATACATTTGCCCCCAACCCAGAAAATGAATGCTGAGAGTATGTACTAGTGTAAACTATAGACTTTGCCTAGTAACCATGAAGTTGGTGTGTAGTTTATTAACTGTAGCAAATCTACCCCTCTGGTGGGAAATGTTGATAAAGAACTCTACTATATGTATGTGGGGACCCAAGGAATTCTACTTTCTCTTTTTGTGTAAGTAGAATTGCTTTACCAAATAAGCCTACATACAGAAGAGGGAACATATTCATGTTCCCCCAAAGTTTCCTTAACCATATGTAAAAGATACCATGAACTAGAGAAGAAAGATTATTAATGAAGAAACAGTGAATGTTAAGTGTCAAAGGGGCTCTGGGGAAGCACCCTGTGCCTGGGGCCGAGGAGAAGTCATGTACTCAGAGAAATTGTGTGGTATCCTTTAGCAGAACTCCCCAAATGCCACACTTCCATGTTTTCTCTTGCAGATTCCTGTGCAGGTGTAGTGGTGGCTGGACTAGTGCAAGCTGTGTCTATCTTGTCAAGCAAGTCTAAGACCCTGCACAGAATGCCATGGGCCAGATGGTAGAAACAAGGTGATGTCCTGAGAGTCCAATGGTGGGGTGGAGATGCAAGGGACCTCAGTCAATGCCCCAAGTTTCCAGCCCTGGTATAGCACGAAGGCAGCTGACAAATAGCCAAACCAAGAAAGTCCTTGAGGTCTCATGAGAAGCTTTCAACTCTCAATGTTCCAGCACAAGAAAAACAAACAAACAAACAAACAAACATCCTCAGCACAATTACTTAGAGGGAGTATGCAATGACAACTGTGAACCAGAGGCTCTCATGCATAAAGGTACTTCACTACTTCTACATGTCCACCAAGCCCAGTTCTGTTTTGAAGGGAATGGTACTGAATTTACAAAAGTTATGCAGAATAGCTCAAAGAATAACAGTAGCTCAGAGAACAACAACAAAACGCTGAGTTTACCAGAAAAATAAAGTTCCATATCGTATCTAAATTTATGCTTCATTTTTATTCACTTTCCTCCTCATCCTCTTTCTTTTTCTTTTTCTTCTCCTTTTTCAAAAACAGTCTCTGTTCCACTCCTGGCATTCTGTATCATATGCCTTTAGTGACAATGTAAAGAGTTCTTACAGCATATATAGAGATTCAGTATAATGAGAAGGTGGAAATGGGTCATTTTACCTGTCATTAAGCTATAAGAACTGGTAGCATATAGTTTTTTTAAATTATGGACTATAAAATAAGATACAACTGAGATTATGTGTAATATGGTTAGTTTCCATGTCAAAATAACACCAATGGTTGGTTAGCCTGAGTCATTTCTATAGGCTGAGGGCTGTATGTGCATAGCTCATGTTCACAAACCATTAGGATCCCTTCTCCATAGATAGGGGCAATGACATTCAGGAACCAACATAGCTTCTTTGAGAGTCACTCACCCAGCAGTTGTTAAAAAAAAAAAAATTGCTCACATGGCACAAAGCTCAAGGACTGGCCTAAGGATCCTGGTTCAAGTCCCTGGCTCCCCACCTGCAGGGGAGTTGCTTCACAAGTGGTGAAGCAGGTCTGCAGGTGTCTATCTTTCTCTCCCCCTCTCTTCCATTTCTCTTTGTCCTATCTAACAACAATAGTAACTACAACAATAAAAACAACAACAACAACAAGGGCAACAAAAAAAGGGAAAATAAATAAATAAATAATAATAATAAATAAAAAAAATTGAGGGAGTCAGGCGGTAGCACAGCGGGTTAAGCACAGGTGGTGCAAAGCACAAGGACTAGTGTAAGGATCTCAATTCGAGACCCCAGCTCCCCACCTGCAGGGGGGTCACTTCACAGTTGGTGAAGTAGGTCTACAGGTGTCTATCTTTCTCTCCCCCTCTCTGTCTTCCCCTCCTCTCTCCATTTCTCTCTGTCCTATCCAACAATGACGACATCAATAACAAGAACAATAATAACTACAACAATATAACAACAAGGGCAACAAGAGGGAATAAATAAATAAATATTTTAAAGGATTTAAAAATAAATAAATAAAAATTGTCAGGAACCCAAGCTGTGTGTGTCTACAGGACCTAATTCTTCAGCAACCCTGCTCAAGGACTTCAGTTACAGTCATACACAGATCTATCCAGGCAATGACCCATCTTTTTCTAAGCCCACTCCAGGCCTCTTCTTGGGAAAAATGATCTGTGAAGACTTGTCCCCATTCAGTGACATCAGAAATGAAATACCCAGCTTCGGGACATGGCTCTGGGTGCACTCCTGATGATGCTTGCATTTGCTTTAACAACAACAGCAGCAAGAATAAAAGGTTTTTTTATGAAGATAAGTGTCATAGGCAGCAGAGGGAGGCTGACTGAACTACAAGAAGCAGATCAGGGTCACTGTGGACATCTCAAGCCTCTGCTCAAGAATCTAGAGTGGAAAAGTAAAATATGCTTTGTGCATGGGGTTTTGGTTTGAGCTTCTGGTCCCCACCTGCTGCAGGAAAGCTTCACAAGCAGTGGAGCAGGCTGCAGGTATCTCTTTTTCTCTCCCCTTCTCATCCTATTTCCTTTTGTCTCTATCATGATAAAAATAAAACAAAGGGGAGTCTGGCAGTAGTGCAGTGGGTTAAGCACATGTGGCGCAAAGCGCAAGGACCGGTGTAAGGATCCTGGTTCGAGCTCCCAGTTTCCCACCTGCAGGGGAGTCGCTTCACAGGTGGTGAAGCAAGTCTATAGGTGTCTATCTTTCTCTCCCCCTCTCTGTCTTCCCCTCCTCTCTCTATTTCTCTCTGTCCTATCCAACAATGATGACATCAATAACAATAACTACAACAATAAAACAACAAGGGCAATAAAAGGGAAAATAAATAAATAAATATTAAAAATATAATATTAAAAATAAAAATATAAAAAAACAACTAAAATAAAATAAAACAAAGGTGGTCCTGGAAGTGGCACAGTAATAAAGCTTTGGACGCTCAAGACTGAGGTACCGAGTTCGATCCTTGGCAACAAATGTGCCAGAGTGATGTCTAGTTCTTTCTATCTCCTCCTATATTTCTCATAAATAAATAAATAGTCTTTTTAAAAATAGAAATAAAAATAAAACAAAGAAAAATGGTGGCTAGGAGCCATTTTCCCTGGTGGAAAAACATTTAAAAAATAAAAATACATTTGATTATCAATGGACTGAGTCAGCCCCTCTCTGTCTAAGCCTTGACTGAGAAAGTGGTCTGAGCTCCTTTGGTTTCAGATGGGGTCTGCAAGGATGAACAGGACTTGCCTCATTGAAGTGGAGGATTTCCTTTACTCTAACTTGACATTCAGAAGGGATATGAAAACCATTAAGTGGACAAAGTCAATGAGTGGCCTCAGTGTTCAAGGTTAGTAAGTGAATACTACCTGTATAAAGCCTGATGGTGGATCTACCCCGGTGGTGTCCAAGTCACTTGGCCTGAAGCCCAAGTATAAATTTGGTACTGTTTGTCCTGCCACTACCCAGTAGAACATTCTCACCTGCTGCCAGGCACAGGGAGGGGGCCTGATGAGCTTCTGGGTTATTGTTGGACATAGCGAGGTCTGGCTCTAGGACAAAACAAATTTGGCCCTTTAGAATCTCTGAGGGCTTGGGGAAAGTCCTGAAAAACAATGACAAGACCATAATAGGTCCTTTATGAATGTTTCTGTTCTCAAATGACATTGAGCCTGGAGTTCATGGTCACTGACCACAGAAAAGCAGTCTCAGAAGCAGCCTGAGGCTGCAGAGAGGCTATGCTATAAATGGATTCTGTGCAGCTGTGAGGGGAGTTATTCTAGGATCCCAGGGGGTCTCATTTGTACTTCAGGTTAGAAGGCTTTCAAATGGAGGAAGAGCTTTGGGAGGAGAGGAGAAGGGGAAATCAGGCCAAATATAATGCTCCTCCTTCCCTGTTCTCTCTTGCTAGGGCCACCAGACCCCATCCCCACATTACTCAAAAACTTCACTGGCACTGAAGGGCTAGAGTTTTATGGGACTGAGGAGAAACAGAAGGGAGAAGAGGAAACCAGTTCTGTCCCTGCCCAGAGTGTTTGAGAAAATTGCTTCCCTTGCAGCTGCATTCTAGATAAGACTGGCATAAGCAGGTGATGGGGCAGTGAAGGGGAGGGTGCCAAGGCCTCGAGCTCTCCTTGCCTTTTGGTCTACTTCAGAGATTTTTCAAGCAGGAAGCTTCAAAGAACTGAAGTCTAAACAGGGTCTTAGATTCATCTTCACAGCTGAATTCTGACCCATTCTGAGGAATTAGAAGACTGGATCATTCTCCTAATGACCCAAGTAACCCAGGCTAAAGTTGGAGTAACTTTAGAACTCTCTGGAAAGAGAATCTCTGAAAGGTGCCTCTTTTTTTTTTTTTATTTAAGAAAGGATTAATTAACAAAACCATAGGGTAGGAGGGGTACAATTCCACACAATTCCCACCACCCAATCTCCATTTCCCACCCCCTCCCCTGATAGCTTTCCCTTTCTCTATCCCTCTGGGAGCATGGACCCAGGGTCATTGAGGGTTGCAGAAGGTAGAAGGTCTGGCTTCTGTAATTGCTTCCCTGCTGAACATGGGCGTTGACTGGTCGGTCCATACTCCCAGTCTGCCTCTCTCTTTCCCTAGTAGGGTGGGTTTCTGGGGAAGCTGAGCTCCAGGACACATTGGTGGGGCCTTCAGTCTAGGGAAACCTGGCCAGCATCCTGATGACATCTGGAACCTGGTGACTGAAAAGAGAGTTAACATACGAAGCCAAACAAATTGTTGAGCAATCATGGACCCAAAGCTTGGAATAGTGGAGAGGAAGTGTTAGGGAGGTACTCACTGCAAACTCTAGTGTACTTCTGCTTTCAGATATATATTTTGCAGTAGTTTACTGATACATGTGAACATATGCTCTCTCACACAGAAACTGGTGTATATCTAGGTTTTGGGACTTTGTTAGAAAGTGAACCACCTGATATGAAATTAGAGTATACTATGAAAGGAAAGGTCTCACCAGAGTAATGAAGCTGAAAGGTTGTCATTCCACACGTGAAGTCTCTGGACACAGTCTGAAGTGAAGCATGTTGAGGTGGCAATCGTTGCGTTGTTTAGAGCTGATGAAAACTCTCACCAATCCTACTAGCCTCTTGCAAAAGCAGGGGTTATAAGAATTGTACCCACGTGAACAATTTTCTTGCAAACCATCATTTTCCCCAATAATATTATTCGAAAAAAAGAAGATGGGAAGTAGTAGAGTTGGTGTGCAGAAAGAACAGGTAGGAGACAATAGTGAAAGTGGTAAAAAGTCAGGTTTTGTTGGTATAATCAGTAGGATTTCTTGTTATTGAGTTAGATGCGAATCAAGTGTGTGAGAGAAGAACAAAGGATGGTTCTGAGGTCTGAGCAACTGGAGGATGGGAGATAATTCACTGAGAATGCAGAGATGTTGGGTGGTATAGATAGAAAGTAGAGGAGTGGTCCGGGAGGTGGCACAGTGAATAAAGCGTTGGACTTTCCTCAAGCAGGAGGCCCAGAATTTAGTCCCCAGCAGCACATGTACTAGAGTTGGTTCTTTCTCTCTCTCTTCCTATCTTTCTCATTAATAAATAAATAAAATCTTTTAAAGGAAAAAGAAAGTAAGGGAGAGACTTTGGGTGGTGCAGATAGAAGGGAAGAGATATGGTTAGAGCTCCAATGCTCGGGTGAGACCTTTCCTAGCTCATAAGACTAAGTTCCATTTTGGATGGCACACCTCCTGGCAGAGTTATAGAGCCTAGATATAGACCAGGGCACATGAGATAGGGCACACATGCACATGTATGCATAAGTTAGGGGAAATATTTATACCTTAAAGCAAAAGTGCACAATAGTCTACAGTGACTCAATGAATTCAGCAAGTAGAATGACCCAAAAAAGACAACATAAAGTACTTAATCAAATAGTTTCTACTTAGACCTAGGTACCCTTCCCACCTACTTTCCATTTCACTTGCCTCAATCACTCTAAGCCTAGTCCTGTCAGGTAAAGTAAGGACTACAAATGCTGGATAAAGGCAAGAGACAGGCATACTTTAATGATGGCCCTTTTGGTCACTACCAGGCCACCACATCATGTAGGGCCCTAGTCAGGGAACCCTTGGGTTCCCATACAAATATGATGGGCCTAGACCTCTAATACATCCCTCTCTCCACCACCTAGAGCTTAGGGACAAGGCTCAGACTAAAGATGTACATTTAAGAGTTAATCTTTAATTTAATTTAGTAAGAGTAAAGCTGTAGATGCCATGAAGACAAATGACTCCCCAGTTCCCTTAGAGCACCTTGTAACCATATAACCATATAATACTTTTATCTTTCATAGATGAAATGTATGTTTTTGACCAAAATAAATAAGAATGCTCATCTTCTAAGGCCCACCATAAATTTTAAGTTTTCATAAAATCTCTCCTAATTACTGCAGTCCCTAAGGAACCATCTTCATTTATATAATCATTTATATAATCTGCCTCACTGATTTATCAATTAATAATTATCTATTAAGCAAATTCTGTGTACATAGCCCAGTGCTGGGTGCTGTGGAGGATGTGAAATGAGAACACCTGGTCCCTACATTCAAAAAGCTGACAACGAGCTGAGCAAACAGAACAAATATTACCCAAAGCACTGAAGAACATGGAGTTCCTGAAGGAGTCAGGGTCAGTGACATGGAGGAAATGCCTTTCCAGCTAAGTTGTAAATAAAACAGCAGCTTCTGAGGACACATGTTTATAAAATATGAGTCTTTATCTTCTAAAAGCCTTGTAGTTCTGAAAATATGTGTTTTTATGAACCTAGAGAAAGTGAATTTTTCTCTAGGGGAAGTAGAGTGGGGTAGGAACATACAGAAAATGGTAACCCAGGGAGTCTGGAGGTAGCATAGCAGGTTAAGTGCATGTGGTGGTACAAAATGCAAAGACCAGGGTAAAGATCCTGGTTGGAGCCCCCTGCTCCACACCTGCAGGGGGGGTCACTTCACAAGTGGTGAAGCAGGTCTGCAGGTGTCTATTCTTCTCTCCCCTTCTCTGTCTTCCCAGACGGAAGATTTGATTTCTCTCTGTCCTATCCAACAACAACAACAACAACAATAACAATAACAACAATGATAAACAAGAGCAACAAAGGGGGGTAAAATAGCCTCCAAGAGCAGTGAATTTGTAGTGCAGGCACCAAGCCCCAGCAATAACCCTGAAGGCAAATAATAATAATAGTAAACCAGATACAAAAGAAGATATGAGCAAAGTCTTAGGAGCAGGAGTAAGCATGAGATAAGAAAGGAGAGGAAGTGGGAGGTGAGAGGTTAGGTGTGGGGTGCATGTTTCAAGTGGAAAGCAAAGGAAATGTGAGTAAATATAAAGTAGTGTCCAAACCCACCATGAGTTGAATGTCCCAGACAATAGGGAGTGAGATGATTAGTGGGGATGTTACATGGATAGAATGAAAAAAAAAAAAAAAAAGATGGTCGAAAAGTAGAAGTTACGTTATCATTATCCATACATAACATGGCCTAGAAAAACCATTAAACCACCTGCTCTTCCAGCTTTTAATTCTGGCTCCCACTGCACAGGAGACAACTTTGGTGCTGGGGTGTCTTTCTCTTTTTCCTTCTGTCTCTTTGTCTCTGTCTCTATCTTCCTATTTGAAAAAGTTGACCCAGGATGGTGAAGCTATGGCAATACAAATAAAGGGAGAAAGAAGGAAAGAAAGTGAAAGAAAGAAAGAAAGAAAGAAAGAACTGAATTAATTATTATAAATGATGAGCATTTGAAGAACTAGTTGACTTTTCAAAGGAAAGAAAGACCACAGTGGCAACAGATTGAAGGTCAAAGGAAGAGAAGAATGTCACCAAGATGCCAAGCCTGAGCAGAAAGAAGCACTGGAACTATTGACTGGTGGAGTAAGAGCACAGCATTGGGGAAGGTAAGCTCAGTCCAGTGGGTCACTTGACGTAAGAGTGAAACACTGAAGAGTAGGATACAGTCAAGATCAGAGGTGGAGAAGTGGGAGTCAACCATGTGGTACCATGTTGAAGTCACAGGGCAGGATAAATCCAGGGAGACTGGATACCTTGTGCTCAGAAATTGGTTGTTTTTATGCATTTTCATTGTTTATTTTCCACAACTAGATGTGTGACATACTTCTCACAGTCTGTTGTGAAACAAAATAATGTGGAAATAAGGTACATACATTCCCTGGTCCTACCCTGCATTGGCATTAGTCATGTGACTATAAGCAAGTTATTTGACCTCTTTAAACTTTAATTTCTTCTACTAAAAAACAGAGACTATAGGAGCTGTTTTAAGAAGTTGTAAGAATGAAAATAGACTTGGAATATGGAAAGTGTTTTAATAATGTAGGTCACATTACTACACCAGGTCATATCTCAGTAAATATACACTGATACTCAAACTCAGAATTATCACTTAGAACCATACAATCCTCTAAACCAGTTTACCAAAGGAAAGGCTAGGAAAGAGAACTATCCTATTTTGCCAGACAGTGCTGAATGCTCAGCTGATCTTCATAACAATCTCATATGGTAACTTCCATCTCCATTTTATAGACTACAAAACAGTGGTTAAAAACACTAACAAACATGATCTAGGTCATTACATTCTTATGCACTTAGAAATACACAGAACTTTGGTGGTGGGAATGGTGTTAATATACAATCTTATTAACTTACAGACTCACAAATAACTATTTAATTAATATGAGAGGGGAAAATTGATTGAATGTATTTGGTGATGTTCTTGTTTATCAGAGGTCTTTTAAAATCTCTATCAGGGAAGACTTGGTGATGGTTGCCTCCTTTAACTGTTGCCTGTCTGAGAAGGTTTTTCATCCCTCCATCTAGTCTGAATGAAAGTCTAGCAGGATATATTATTCTTGGTTGAAACCCTTTTTCATTGAGGGCTCAACAGATATCTTACCATTCTCTTCTGGCTTTTAGAGTTTGAATGGAAAAGTCTACTAATAGTCTTATGGGTTTTCCCCTGTATATGATTTTTGTTTTTCTCTTGCAGAGAAAAGGATCTAAAGATCCTTTCTTTAGCCTTACTTCTTTTCATTGTGTCTTGGTGTATTCAGGTCTGGGTTGATTCTGTTTGGGACTCTCTGGGCCTCTTGAATCTTAATGTCCTTTTTGTTGTTTAGGGCTGGGAAGTTTTCTTCTATTATTTCCCCTAGGATGTTTACTTCCCATTCCTCTCTTTCTTCCTCTGATAGGCAAATTATGTAAATATAACTTCTTTTGAGATCATCTCACATGTCTCTGTAGTTGTTTTCAGTGTCTCTCAATCTCTTTTTTAGTTATTTTGCCTCCTTATTAATTTTCTCTAACTCATCCTATGTTAGGCTAATTCTGTTTTTTTGCTTCTGCTAATCTGCTTCTTCTTCAGTTCAGCTATTTATTTTTTTTTTTTACAGTACTAGTTTGTTCTGCTAGCTGGCCTCTTCACTCAGCTACTTCAGCTGAGTTCTCTAATAAACTTCAGGTCTCAAGTATTTTCCTTGAGGGTCTCATCTATTGTTTCCCTATTTCTGATAGGCTTTTCCTCAATAGCTGTCCTCATTTCTGTGATTAATAGGTCAATTACTGTTTGGATACTTTCCTTATTTATGGTTGCTTCAGACTTATTTGGAGTTTCTTCTGGGTTCTAGTCCTGATTCATTGTGCTAGCAGTTTTATTTGCTCTTGATTTAAACTTTTTGTTTAATGTGGTTTGTATTTTCCTGTCTTACGTTCTTCAGTTGTTGTACTGTGGGAGTACAAGCCACATTAAACTAAAGTCTTTTCACAAATGAAGTCACAAACCTCAGAATATATAACAATGGCAACCGAAGCAAAGATTAATGCAGTTCAACCAAAACTAGTTAGGCAAGCAAGACCTATACTCCAAAAACAAAAACAAACAAAACAACAGTTGAACGAATCAACTATCACCAAGCCTGCCCTGAAAGAAGTTCTGAAAGGTCTCCTATATACAGTCAGACCACAATAAATAGGCCATATATCAGAAAACTCTAAAAATCTACAATAATGGCATTAAAATATCTTCGATCTATGATATCAATAAATGACAATGGCCTGAATTCACCTATTACAAGGCACAGAGTAGGAAGATGGATCAGAAAACACAACCCAACAATATGCTGTCTACAGGAAACCCACATAATTCAACAAGACAAACACAGACTTAAGGTGAAAGGATGGAAAACTACCATACAAGCCAGTGGCCCACAAAAAAGGGCAGGAACAGCTATTCTCATATCTGACATGATAGACTTTAAAATCAATAAAATTAAAAAAAAGAGATGGACATTACTTACTGCTCAGAGGATCAGTCAACCAGAGGACTTTACAATTATTAACATCTACACACCCAGTGAGAGCCATCTAAATACATCAAACTTCTACTGAAAGAGCTACAGCAATATATTAACAGCAACACAGTAATAGTAGGGGACTTCAACACCAATCTTTCAACTTGAAAGATCATCCAGGCAGAAATCAATAAAGAAATGAGGGAACTAAATGATGAGATAGATAAACTAGAACTATTGGACATTTTCAGAATCATTCATCCCAAGAAACTGGAATGCACATTCTACTGAAGTCCACATGGGCCTTTCTCAAGGATAAACCATATGTTAGGCCACAAAGATAGCATCAGCAAATTCAACAGCATTGAAATCATCCCAAGCATCTTCTCAGACCACAGTGGAATTAAACTAGCACTTCACAATCAACAAAAGATTAGTAATAGTCCCAAAATGTGGAAGCTCAACAGTACACTACTTAACAACTACTGGGTCAAAGAGGAAATAAAGGAAGAAATCAAAATGTTTTTAGAGTTCAATGAAAATGAAGACACAAGTTACCAAAATATTTGGGACACAGCTAAAGCAGTACTAAGAGGGAAGTTCATAGCTATACAAGCACAATTTGGAAACTAGAAAAAGCACAAATAAACAGCCTGATTGCACATCTTAAAGACCTATAAGAAGAAGAAGAACAAAGGAATCTTAAAGCAACCAGAAGGACAGAAATAACTAAAGTTAAGGCAGAAATAAATAACATTGAAAATAAGAAAACCATACAGAAGATCAACAAAAGTAAAAGTTGGTTCTTCAAAAGAGTGAACAAAATTGACAAATCTTTAGCCAGACTCACAAAACAAAAAAGGGAGAAGACCCAAATAAATCAGATCATAAAGTAAAGAGGAGATATCACAACACCACAGAAATTCAACATATCATGCGAGGCTTCTATGAACAACTATATGCCACCAAGCTAGAGAACCTGGAAGAAATGGATGATTTCCTAGATACATACAAACTTCCAAAATTAAATAAAGAGGAACTAGATAATATGAACAGGCCCATCACAGCCAAAGAAATTGAAACAGTTATCAAAAACCTTCCCAAAAATAAAAGTCCTGGACTACATGGTGTTACAAAGGAATTCTACAAAACCTTCAAAGAAGAGTTAATACTTCTACTTTTAAAAGTCAAAATTGAAGACACTGGAATACTCCCTTCCAGCTTCTATGAAGCCAATATCACTCTGATACCAAAAGCAGACAGGGACATAACCAGAAAAGAAAACTGCAGACCAATATTTCTGATGAACATAGATGCTAACATACTGAACAAAATTCTAGCCAACTGGATACAGCAGTATACTAAAAAGATTGTTCATCATGACCAGGTGGGGTTTATTCCATTGGTTTAATATACATAAAATCAATCAATGTGATTCACCATATCAATAAAAGCAAGACCAAAAACCACAAGGTCATATCAATAGATGCAGAGAAAGCCTTTGACAAAATACAACATCCCTTTATGATCAAAATGCTACAAAGAAAAAAAATGGAAACAAATGGAAAATTCCTGAAGATAGTGGAGTCTATATATAGCAAACCTACAGCCAACATCATACTCAATGGTGAAAAACTGGAAGCACTTCCCCTAAGATCAGGTACTAGACAGGGCTGCCCACTATCACCATTACTATTCAACATAGTGATGGAAGTTCTTGCCACAGCAATCAGGCAGGAGCATGAATTAAAGGGATACAGATTGGAAGAGAAGAAGTCAAACTCTCCTTATTTGCAGATGACATGATAGTATACATAGAAAAACCTAAAGAGGGAGTCCAGCGGTAGTGCAGTGGGTTAAGCACAGGTAGCATAAAGCACAAGGACTTGCGGAAGGATCCCAGTTCGAGTCCCTGGCTCCCCACCTGCAGGGGCGTCACATTACAAGCAGTGAAGCAGGTCTGCAGGTGTCTGTCTTTTTCTCCCTCTCTCTGTCTTCCCCTTCTCGCTCCATTTCTCTCTGTCCTATCCAACAATAATGACATCAATAACAACAACAATAATAACTACAATAATAAAACAGCAAAGGCAACAAAAGGGAATAAATAAATATTAAAGAAAAATGTAAAAAATCCAGCAAGAAGCTTTTGGAAGTCATCAAGCATTATAGTAAGGTGTCAAGCTACAAAGTCAACATTCAAAAGTTAGCCGCATTCCTCTATGAAAACACTAAGTTAGAAGAAGATGAAATCCAGAAATCAATTCCTTTTACTGTATCAACAAAAACAATAAAATATCTAAGAATAAACCTAACTAAAATAAGTGAAAGACTTGTATACTGAAAATTATGAGTCACTACTCAAGGAAATTGAAAAAGACACAAAGAAGTGGAAAGATATTCCATGTTCAAGAGTTGGAAGAATTAACATCATCAAAAGGAATATACTACCCAAAGCCATATACAAATTTAATGCATCAAGATCCCAAACACATCTTTAGAGGAATAGAACAACTGCTAAAAATGTTTATCTGGAACTAGAAAAGACCTAGAATTGCCAAAACAATCTTGAGAAGAAAGAACAGAACTGGAAGCATCACACTCCCAGATCTCAAATTGTGTTATAGGGCTGTTGTCATTGAAACAGCTTGGTACTGGAACATGAATAGACACACTAACCAGTGGAATAGAATTGAGAGCCCAGAAGTAAGCCCCCACACCTATGGACATTGACAAAGGTGCCCAGACTATTAAATGAGGAAAACAGACTCTCTTTAACAAATGGTGTTGGAAAAAAATGTGTTGAAACATGCAGAAGAATGAAAGTGAACCACTATATTTCACCAAACACAAAAGTAAATTCCAAGTGGATCAAGGACTTGAATGTTAGACCAGAAACTATCAGATACTTAGAGGAAAATATTGGCAGAACTCTTTTTCACATAAATTTTAAAGACAACTTCAATGAAATTAATCTGATTACAAAGAAGACTAAGGCAAGCATAAACCTATGGGACTACATCAAATTAAAAAGCTTCTGCACTGCAAAAGAAACCACTACCCAAACCACGAGACCCCTCACAGAATGGGAGAAGATCTTTACATGCTATACATCAGACAAGAGGCTAATAACCAAAATATATAAAGAACTTGCCAAACTCAAAACAAGAAAACAAATAACCCCATCCAAAAATGGGGAGAGAACATGGATAGACTATTCACCACAGAAGAGATCCAAAAGGCCGAGAAACACATGAAAAAATGCCCCAAGGGGTCCGGCGGTGGCACAGTGGGTTAAGCACATGTGACAAAAAGTGCAGGGACCGGCTTAAGGATCCCGGTTCGAGCCCCCAGCTCCCCACCTGCAGGGGAGTCGCTTCACAGGTAGTGAAGCAGTTCTACAGGTGTCTATCTTTCTCTCCCCCTCTCTGTCTTCCCCTCCTCTCTCCATTTCTCTCTGTCCTATCCAACAACGAACAACATCAACAATGGCAATAATAATAACCACAACAAGGCTACAACAATAAGGGGAAAAAATGGCCTCCAGGAGCGGTGGATTCATGGTGCAGGCACCGAGCCTAGAAATAACCCTGGAGGAAAAAAAAAATGCCCCAAGTCTTTGATTATCAGAGAAATGCAAATAAAGACAACAATGAAATACCACTTCACTCCTGTGAGAATGTCATACATCAGAAAAGGTAACAGCAACAAATGCTGGAGAGGGTGTGGAGTCAAAGGAACCTTCCTGCACTGCTGGTGGGAATGTCAATTGGTCCAACCTCTGTGGAGAACAGTCTAAAGAACTCTCAGAAAGCTAGAAATGGACCTACCCTATGATCCTGCAATTCCTCTCCTGGGGATATATCCTAAGGAACCCAACACTCCCATCCAAAAAGATTTGTGTGCGCATATGTTCTTAGCAGCACAATTTGTAATAGCCCAAACCTGGAAGCAACCCAGGTGTCCAACAACAGATGAGTGGCTGAGCAAGTTGTGGTATATATACACAATGGAATACTACTCAGCTATAAAAAATGGTGACTTCACTGTTTTCAGCCCATCTGGGATGGAGCTTGAAGAAATCATGTTAAGTGAAGTAAGTCAGAAACAGAAGGATGAATATGGGATGATCTCACTCAGGCAGAAGTTGAAAAACAACATCAGAAGAGAAAATACAAGTAGAACCTGAACTGGAATTGGTGTACTGCACCAAAGTAAAAGACTCTGGGGTGGGTGGAGGGGAGAGTACAGGTTCAAAAAGGATGACAGAGAACCTAGTGGGGGTTGTATTGTTATGTGGAAAACTGAGAAATGTTATGCATGTACAAACTATTGTATTTACTGTCGAATGTAAAACATTAATCTCCCAATAAAGAAATTGAAAGGAAGGAAGGAAGGAAGGAAGGAAGGAAGGAAGGAAGAAACAGAAGAAGAAGAGGGAGAAGGAGAAGGAAAGAGATTTTTTTTTGGATCAGCTCAGAGGAAAGAAAAAGAACAGTGGAGAAAAGAGAGATAGAAAAGCGAGTTCCTCCAACAATGTATAGCACGCCCAGTCACCTATCAGTGGAAAAAGCAACAACAGTTTATTTTGATCAATCTGGAGAGGAGGAAAAACAGATTAGCACAAATAATAATAATAATAATAATAATATATCCTATAATTCTGCAGATTAAGCTACTATAGATTGTTTGCACACCGCTTGTCCCCTTCATATACCAAGCAAAAACAATTACAAGAATCAAAAAAAACTCAGGAGGTATATTGGAGCGAGGTAATCTAACGGAGGCAAAAACCGATGCCCTGATTGATCAGGCTTTCTGTCACTCAGATAGAGCTCCAGCTCCTTTCAAAAAAAAAAAAAAAGGCTTTGCTTGGGGAGACATCTCTCCTTCTTTGGATGACACCCCTGCTGAGGCAGAAATCTTGATAAAGAAATTAGCTCTACAGGAAGCCTACCAGGAGTGACTGGTATGGGGGTTACTCTTGGGGCAAGGGGAGTGCAGGAAGAAGTAGCAAAGCCAAAATCCCCAGCCAAATCTCTATTTCCTTTGTCCTTTTTAGCCTCTGTTTGCCTGCCCAAGAGTGGATTGTAGGGCTCTTCCTTGGTTCCACCTGACCACTCCTCCTACTCACTGGCCCAAAATTCCTACCCTTAAGGAGATTCCCAGGTTGAAAGCAGCTTCCTTGCAGAGTTCACACCAGGTGTTGTCTCCAAGCCATCATTTTGGCTCTGTCCCCCCAACCCTTCTTAAGTGTGACAAATTATTTTGTATGCACACATACACCACAGTGGAATGACAGTTACATAACCAAAGGTAAGTAGAACTGTTAGTTCTTTGGTGGGTCAAAATGAAATACCTAGAAAATCAAAGAAAACTACCAAAAGAGGCATATGATTCAAGTCTCCAGGGATATCAATTACCAAATTAGCATTCATTTACGTCTTGCTGCCCATAGACCTCTTGAGAGTCCAGGAATTAATTCTGCTTTTCCTAACTTTGCTTCAAGAATCCTGTTTGTTATTCTTAGCTTCCAAACAAAGTCTAGTGGGAAAACCATGGAAATTCTGGGTCCCTTTTTTTTTAAATAGTTTTTTCCATGTTACACTTTTTTTTATATTTATGTATTTATTCCCTTTTGTTGCCTTATTGATGTAGTTATTGATGTTGTTGTTTTTGGATAGGACAGAGAGAAATAGAGAGAGGAGGGGAAGACAGAGAGGTGGAGAAAGATAGACACCTGCAGACCTGCTTCACTGCCTGTGAAGCAACTCCCCTGCAGGTGGGGAGCCTAGGGCTCGAACCAGGATCCTTATGCCTGTCCTTGCGATTTGTGCCACATGTGCTTAATCCACTTTGGTACTGCCCAACTCCTGAAATTCTGGATCTTAAGAACAGATTGAACATATATATTGAAGCATTTCCCCCCCAAAAAAAAATGGACAAATTTTTAAAACTTTTAATCTCAGAGAAGAGGTTGAAAATTGAAGAGGCAGAATTGAAAATCAGTCTATTCTCTCCTCCAGGAAGCTTATCATAGTTGGTAGAGATGGAAAAATACTATACCAATTCAACCTGCCTTGACTTTTCTCTCTAAAGATGTAATCCCATCAGGTAGAGAATCTTTAACAGGTAAAAAAAAAAAAAAAAAAGGTAGGGGACATTTATGTCCTCTGCATACTAGCCAAACCTGCATTTAGCTACTTCTTATATAGTTCCAACACCATCCTAAGATCACTTACAAAGTTAGGCATCTTGAAGTAATTAACTAACAGCCTCTCAGATCACCATGTTTCCACACACTGAAAACTGGTTTATCATATGTTTATCATCTTGGTCTTAAAGATTTGTCCAAATTGTCTGGGGTGACCCATCTGGGTAATGACTGTTTGGTTTTTTTGTTTGTTTTCCTTGAAAATTCTGGTAAATTCATCAGTTTCTGATAGCCTGCAGTAAGGCCTTTTTTTCCCCCCCTGCAGCCTTTAATGACTTTCAGAACATCAGATCCTCAGTTCCCTATGTCAGAACACCTTCAGTCTCGCCCAAAGAACGAACCACTGATTTCCCTGTGTTACTGGGTTCTTGGATTTTCCAATCCATTTACTGCCTCTCGGGCATTTAGATAACAGATGTCTTTATTTGACCAGAGGGAGAAATTGAAACGCAATAAAGCAAAACCTTAGAAGTATTCTTTTTTTTTCTTTCTTTTTTTTTTTTGTGATCACAGTTACCAACATTTCCTTTGCCTCTAATAAAGGGGCAGTGTGTTTCCTTATCAGTTCTTTGTGCATAATTTATCTAAAGGACAGTCTTCTATTGTCTATGCATGTCTTACAAATCAGGTCTCTTCCTTGGGCTGTGGTATAAAGCCAACTGTTTCAAGGACAGATTCTGTCAAAGTGATAGATAAAAAACATCCTGTGTGACTGAATCCATATTGAGTTATGTTCTTGGAAAAAGAGTTTTCACAGTTTCTCCCAGCACTCATAATTGAAGTTTTCCCTTGAGCCTTTCAGAATGCCAGCTTTCTTTCCTTTCTCTCTCTCTTTCTTTCTTTCTGCCTTTCTTTCCTCCTTCCTTCCTTCTTGCCACCAGAATTATTACAAGTGCTCAGTGTCTACATGCCTCGTCTACCACTCCTGGTGGCCATTTTTCTTTTTCTTTTTTTTTTAAATTTATTTCTTTATTGGGGAATTAATGTTTTAAATTCAACAGTAAATACAATAGTTTGTTCATGCATAACATTCCCCAGTTTCCCATTTAACAATACAACCCCCACTATGTCATTTATCATCCTTCATGGACCTGTATTATCCCAGCCCACCCACCCCAGAGTCTTTTACTTTGGTGCAGTACACCAATTCCAGTTCAGGTTCTACTTGTGTTTTTGTTTCTGATCCTGTTTTTCAACTTCTGCATGAGAGTGAGATCATCCCATATTCATCCTTCTGTTTCTGACTTATTTCACGTAACATGAATTTTTCAAGGTCCATCCAAGATAGGCTGAAAACAGTGAAGTCACCATTTTTTACAGCTGAGTAGTATTCCATTGTGTATATATACCACAACTTGCTCAGCCACTCATCTGTTGTTGGACACCTGGGTTGCTTCCAGGTTTGGGCTATTACAAATTGTGCTGCCAAGAACATATGTGTACACAGATATTTTTCGATGGATGTGTTGGGTTCCTTAGGATATATCCCCAGGAGAGGAATTGCAGGGTCATAGGGTAGGTCCATTTCTAGCCTTCGGAGAGTTCTCCAGACTGTTCTCCACAGAGGCTGGACCAATTGACATTCCCACCAGCAGTGTAGGAGGGTTCCTTTGACCCCACACCCTCTCCAGCATTTGTTGCTGTTACCTTTTCTGATGTATGACATTCTCACAGGAGTGAAGTAATATCACATTGTTGTCTTTATTTGCATTTCTCTGACGATCAGAGACTTGGAGCATGTTTTCATGTGTTTCTCAGCCTTTTGGATCTCTTCTGTGGTGAATATTCTGTCCAAGTCCTCCCCCCATTTTTGGATGGGGTTATTTGTTGTCTTGTTGTTGAGTCTGGCAAGCTCTTTATATATGTTGTTTATTAAATTCTTATCTGATGTATGGCATGTAAAGATCTTCTCCCATTCTGTGAGGGGTCTCTTGGCTTGGGTAGTGGTTTCTTTTGCTGTGAAGAAGTTTTTTAATTTGATGTAGTCCCATAGGTTTATACTTGCCTTAGTCTTCTTTATAATTGGATTTGTTTCATTGAAGATGTCTTTGAAATATATGTGGAAAAGAATTCTGCCAATATTTTCCTCTAAGTATCTGATAGTTTCTGGTCTAACATGCAAGTCCTTGATCCACTTGGAATGTACTTTTGTATTTGGTGAAATACAGTGATTCAGTTTTATTCTTCTGCATGTTTCAACCCATTGTTTCCAACACCATTTGTTGAAGAGACTCTGCTTTCCCCATGTAATAGTCTGAGCCCCTTTGTCAAAGATTAGATGTCCATACCTGTGGGGCCTCATTTCTGGGCTCTCAATTCTATTCCACTGGTCAGTGTGTCTATTCATGTTCCAGTAACAAGCAGTTTTGATGACAATGGCCCTATAATACAGTTTGAAATCTGGGAGTGTGATACCTCCGGTTCTGTTCTTTTTTCTCAAGATTGTTTTGGCAATTCTAGGTCTTTTCTGGTTCCAGATAAACATTTGTAATATTTGTTCTATTCTCCTAAAAAATGTGCTTGGGATCTTGATGGGGATAGCATTAAATTTGTAGATGGCTCTGGATAGTATATTCATTTTGATGATGTTAATTCTTCCAACCCATGAATATGGAATATCTTTCCACTTCTTTGTGTCTTTTTCAACTTCTTTGAGTAGTGACTCATAATTTTCAGTATACAAGTATTTCACTTCTTTGGTTAGGTTTACTCCTAGATATTTTATTGTTTTTGTTGCTATAGTAAAAGGAATTGATTTCTGGATTTCAATTTCTTCTAGCTTAGTGTTTGCATAGAGGAATGCCACTGACTTTTGAATGTTAATTTTATAGCCTGATACCTTACTGTATTGCCTGATGATTTCCAAAAGCTTCTTGCTGGATTCCTTAGGTTTTTCCATGTATACTATCATGTCATCTGCAAATAAGGAGAGTTTGACTTCTTCTCTTCCAATCTGTATCCCTTTAATTCCTTGCTCCTGCCTGATTGCTATGGCAAGAACTTTCAACACATGTTGAATAGTAATGGTGATAGTGGGCATCCCTGTCTAGTACCTGATCTGAGTGGAAATGCTTCCAGTTTTGCACCATTGAGTATGATGTTGGCTGTAGGTTTGCTATTTATAGACTCCACTATCTTCAGGAATTTTCCATCTATTCCCATTTTTTGTAGTGTTTTGATCATAAAGGGATGTTGTATTTTGTCAAAGGCTTTCTCTGCATCTATTGATATGACCATGTGGTTTTTGGTCTTGCTTTTGTTGATGTGGTGGATCATATTGATTGATTTACGTATATTAAATCAACCTTGCATGCCTGGGATAAACCCCATTGGTCATGATGAACAATCTTTTTGATATACTGCTGTATCTGGTTGGCTAGAATTTTGTTCAATATTTTTGCATCTATGTTCATCAGAGATATTGGTCTGTAGTTTTCTTTTTTGGTTGTGTCCCTGTCTGCTTTTGGTATCAGAGTGATGTTGGCTTCATAGAAGCTGGCAGGGAGTATTCCAGTGTCTTCAATCTTCTGGAAGACTTTTAATATTAGATGTATTAGTTCTTCTTTGAAGGTTTTGTAGAATTCATTTGTAACAGCATGTGGTCCAGGACTTTTATTTTTGGGGAGATTTTTGATAACTGTTTCAATTTCATTAGCTGTGATGGGCCTGTTCATGTTATCCACTTCCTCTTTACTTCGTTTTGGAAGTTGATAGATATCTAGGAAATCGTCCATTTCTTCCAGGTTCTCTAGCTTGGTGGCATATAGTTGTTCATAGAAGCCTCGCATGATATGTTGAATTTCTGCGGTGTCTGTTGTGATATCTCCTCTTTCATTTACTATCCGATTTATTTGGGTCTTCTCCCTTTTTTGTTTTGTGAGTCTGGCTAAAGGTTTGTCGATTTTGTTCACTCTTTCAAAGAACCAACATTTATTTTCGTTGATCTTTTGTATGGTTTTCTTATTCTCAATGTTATTTATTTCTGCCCTAAGTTTAGTAATTTATGTCCTTCTGGTTGCTGTAGGGTTCCTTTGTTCTTCTTCTTCTAGGTCTTTAAGATGTGCAATCAGGCTGTTTATTTGTGCTTTTTCTTGTTTCCTAATGTGTGCTTGTATAGCTATGAACTTCCCTCTTAGTACTGCTTCAGCTGTGTCCCAAATATTTTGATAGCTTGTGTCTTCATTTTCATTGAAGTCTCAAAACATTTTGATTTCTTCCTTTATTTCCTCTTTGACCCAGAAGTTGTTAAGAAGTGTACTGTTGAGCTTCCACATTTTGGGACTATTACTAATCTTTTGTTGATTGTGAAGTGCTAGTTTAATTCCACTGTGGTCTGAGAAGATGCTTGGGATGATTTCAATGCTCTTGAATTGGCTGATGCTGTCTTTGTGGCCTAACATATGGTCTATCCTTGAGAATGACCCATGTGGATTTGAGTAAAATGTATATTCCAGTTTCTTGGGATGAATGACTCTGAAAATGCCCAATAGTTCTAGTTTATCTATCTCTTCATTTAGCTCCCTTATGTCTTTATTGACTCTCTGCCTGGATGATCTGTCAAGTTGAGATAGTGAGGTGTTGAAATCCCCTACTATGATTGTGTTGCTGTTAATATATTGCTGTAGCTCTTTCAATAGAAGTTTGATGTATTTAGATGGCTTCTCATTGGGTGCATAGATGTTAATAATTGTTAAGTTCTCTTGATTGACTTAACCTCTGAGCATTAAGTAGTGTCCATTCCTATCTTTTTTAATCTTACCTATTTTAAAGTCTATCATGTCAGATATGAGAGTAGCTGCTCCTGCCCTTTTTTGTGGGCCACTGGCTTGTATGATAGTTTTCCATCCTTTCACTTTAAGTCTGTGTTTGTCTTGTTGAGTTAGGTGGGTTTCCTGTAGACAGCATATTGTTGGGTTGTGTTTTCTGATCCATCTTCCTACTCTGTGTCTTTTAATAGGTGAATTCAGGCCATTGACATTTATTGATATCAAAGATTGAAGATATTTTAATGCCATTCTTGTAGAGTTTTAGAGTGTTTTGATATATGTCCTATTTGTGGTGGTCTGATTGTTTATAGGAGACCTTTCAGAACTTCTTTCAGGGCAGGCTTAGTGATAGTTGATTCCTGTTGCTTGTCTGAGAAGGTTTTGATGCCTCCATCTAGTCTGAATGACAGTCTATCAGGATATAGTATTCTTGGTTGAAAGCCTTTCTTATTGAGCACTCGATATATATCTTGCCATTCTCTTCTGGCCTGTAGTGTTTATGTGGAGAAGTCTGCTGCTAATCTTATGGGTTTTCCTTTGTAGGTGACTCTTTTTTTCTCTTGCAGCCTTCAGGATCTTTTCTTTATCCTTATTCCTTTCCATTCTAAGTATGATATGTCTTGGTGTCTTTAGGTCTGGGTTAATTCTGTTTGGGACTCTCTGGGCTTCTTGAATCTTTATGTCTTTGATGTTGTCTAGACTAGAAAAATTTTCAGCTACTATGGCCTGGAAAATGCTTTCTTCCTCTCCTTCTCTTTCTTCCTCTGGTATGCCAATAATGCGTATATTGTTTCTTTTGAAGTCATCCCATAGGACTCTGTTGGTGTTTTCAGCATCTATTAATCTCTTTCTGAGATCTCTTACTTCTTTTTTAGTTGTCTCTAATTCATCCTCAATCTTGATAATTCTGTCTTCAGCCTCATTGATTCTATTCTCTCTGCCCTCTACTGTTTTCTGGAGTTCATCTATTTTGTTGCCCTGTTCTGATACTGTTTTAGCTTGTTCAGCTAGTTGCGTTCTTAGCTTAGCGATTTCAGCTTTCAGCTCTCTAATAACCATGAGATAATTAGTATTTTCTTCCATAGTCTCATTTATTGTTCCTGTATTTCTGATTACAATTTTTTTCAAATTCTTTACTCACTCCTGTTATTATTTCCTTAGCTAATGTTTGAATGTTGAACTCGTTATTTTGTCCTTCACCCTCTGGAGGACTTTTAGCTGGACTCTTGTCCTGGTTCGAGTCTCCAATATTTCTTCTTGTTGTTTTAACCATTTTATATATTATGTTATGAGTTCCCTTTATCAGTACTTTTCAAATTACTGCTCACAATTGCCTGGATTGAGTTGTGTATAAGTAAGTTAATTAAAGGGTTCACAGTGGTGGAAGTTAACAGTTGTTTCAATAGTATTTAAATCTCTGAGTTGGAGCTCAGTAGTTTAAAAGCCTCTTTTTTTTTTCTTCCCTGTAGGCTATGGGAGCCTGAGGGCTTTTAAACTATCAATAGGCTTCAGCTTAATCACTGACTCCTGACCAAGAGATAAAGCAAGGTGTGGCAGAGATAATCCAGTGGTTATGCAAAGAGACTTTCACAGCCCCTCAGCTATGCCATGGAGGTATAGGTCTTCTCCTGAGTTTCCTGGTTATATCTCTGTCCCCTGATGTCCCTCCCTGTCACTGCTCCAGATTCTGAGGGCAGTAGCAATGGAGACTCAGAGTTGTACTTGGTGAGTCCCTGGGGAGTCCTCTCCTCCCTTCAGCTGTCCCCTTGTTGGTGGAGCAGACTGGAGGTGGTGTCTCAACTGATAAACTGCTGGACTGTTAGCAGTCACTTAATCTCTCCTTAGGCTCCTCTCTCCTCTCTGTCACCAGCCACACGTGTTTGTACTCACTGGTGATTTAGTGGGTTCCTGTGGTCATTCAATTCCTGTCTTGTTTTGGTCCTGGGTGGTCTCCTTTGGTATTCCTAGTTGATCCGGGAGAGGAGAGGAGAGGAGAGAAAGTGATCCGCTGCTACTCCTAGCTCCACCTCCAGAACTCCCCGATTTATTGCTTCTAATAGAGATTCAGTTAGCAGGTATAAGAAAAACATCACAGGGTGGGGCTGAAGGGGTACAGATCCAGCACCCACAATTACTATATGTGAGGACCCAGGTTAAACTCCCAGGCCACCACATGGAAACACTTAAGGGAGGTGCTGGGATAGCCTGAGGGTGCTTCTTCCTGAGCAAGTGCTCTCTGGGTTAGAGAGAACTCAACTGGAGCCAATCTAGGCTGCTGCGTGGGAGAGCGATCAGGAACTCGTGCCACACTAACTTCGCAGGAGATACACTCTGGAACTCTCGGAGCCGGAAAGCAATTTCCAACTGGTGGCCATTTTTCTAAATTTAATTTAATTTAATTTAATTTTCCTCCAGGGCTATCACTGGGGCTCAGTGCCAGTACTACAAACCACTGCTCCTGGGGATATAAAACAGAAAAAAATGTTAAATAATCAGGAACCTAAAGGCAAGAATATAGCAGATGAGATTTAGGGTCTCCATTTTGGAAAAAGCCAGTAGGTCTATTTTGGGTATATTCCAAAGGGCCCATGACTTTACAAATTTTTGCCTGAGCTTGACAGCTAACATGCAGGTGGGCCAAAGGCATTGTCTGGGAAGATGGTGTCAGAGCTGGAAACAGAACTAGAAAGATGGATCAGGGAAGGAGTTCTCTCTTTCCTTATTATTATTATTATTATTTTGCCTCCAGGGTTATCACTGAGGCTTGATGCCTGAACTATGAATCCACTGCTCCTGGAAGCTATTTTTCCCCTTTTATTGCTCTTGTTTATTGCTGTTGTTATTGTTGTTGTTATTGCTGTTGTTGCTGTTGGATAGGACAGAGAGAAATAGAGAGAGGAGGAGAAGACAGAGAGGGGGAGAGAAAGATAGACACCTGCAGACCTGCTTCACCGCCTGTGAAGCGACTCCCCTGCAGGTGGGGTGCTCGAACCAGGATTCTTGTGTAGGTCCTTGTGTTTCGCGCCATGTGCGCTTAATCCGCTGTGCTACTGCCAGGCCCCCTCTTTCTATTTTTTATTGGATATGGCAGAGAGAAATTGTGAGAGACATAGAGAGGGAGAGAGAAAGATAGACACCTGCAGACCTATTTCACACTTGTGAAATATCCCCCTTGCAGATGGGGAGTTAGGGCTTGAGCCTGGATCCTTGCTTGGGTCCTTGCTCAGTACTATGTGAGCTTAATCAGATGCACCACTGCCTAGCCCCCTGTTGTTTTGTTCTGTTTTGTTTTGTTTTTCTTTATTTGATAGGACAGAATGAAATTGAAAGGGCAGGGGGACAGAGGGGAAGAAGAGAAAGAGATAGATACCTGTCATACTTACTTAACTATTCATGAAGCTTCCTCCCTGCAGGTGGAGAGGGCTTGAATATGGTTTTTGTGCATGGTGACATGTATGCTTAGCCTAGTGCTCCACTCTCCTGCTCCTAGAATATCATCTTTCAAGCACCAAGCTCCACCTAAAAATAAAGTAAAATAAAATAAAATAAAATAAAAACTTCTCTGGTTGTTCTAGTCCATAGAAGAATCATGGATAGCTCATGAACTCAGACAACTATCAGCATGGTGGCTTCCAATGGGACCTAACAGATGGGATTCATATGCAACTGTTACCCTAAACGTCTCTGCAGGACCAGCCTGACAAACTGGGGGAGGGGGGGTCAGAGAAAGAGCCCATTTACTGAGACTTGAAGTAGGGGGAAAAAAACTACAGTGAAATAAAAATTCATTCCTAGGCATAAAAGCCCAAGAGGGAAAGGGAAAAGTATTCTATGCTTTATAGTGTAAGTCATGCCAGGAGTTGATCAGGGAATACATATTCTGACTTTGGTTAGCATCAGTGTTTATCAAAAGACTAATCTAAGAATCCAGAGACAAGCCAGGGTGCTCTAGAAGGCTAGTAGATAAGCAGCACATGATCATGGAGTCTGGGTGTATGCCCCAGCACCACCACTTACTAACTTACTTGGATCTGACGAGTAAAATAGAGGTGATGATCCTGTCTACTTCTTTGGGTAGTTAGAGTGAATCAATGAGATAATAGGTAATGGGCAATTTCCTTCATGATCAACACATAGTTAACAGTGTTAGACTTGGCATGTCACGATAAGATAGGGACTAGATGCATCCTGAGCCTGGAAGAGAAATTAATACTAAGTTCTACCAGAAAAGAGAAGATTGAGTCTAACTCTGGCTTTTTCTAGTCTAGTTTGATCGGGGAATATAAACAAAGCAGGTGGCCTGGGTTATGGCATAGGAAATGAGGTAAGAGAACAAATGTACCAAACTACACCTGTTTATAGGTAGTCAGAGAAATGGTTTGAATTTTTAGTGTGTAGCCAAGAGGAGTCAGGTGTGGAATGGTAGGGCAGGCATGAAACTAGACAAAAGAGTTTGTTATCAGCTAAAGGCAATGTTGCACTTGTGAGAGAATCAGGCAAATCTCTCTGGGTTTACTTGGTCTTGTGGTTTTTAGCTCCCTAAAATCTGCACACCTTGTTACCTGGCCCACCACTGGTGAATTGTGTGATTGATTTTCTGTGCTATGTTATTTCTCTGTTCTTGTGTCAATGAACAGCTTCCTGATTGAGGTGCTAATTGAGATGAGACACAGACACTAGGAAATGTCCTGTGTTACAATTGGCTGTCCCTAGCCATTGAGGCTCAGGATGTTACTAGCTTTTTTAAAATTAATTATTCAAATATTAATTTATTTTTATTGCCACCAGGGTTAGCCGGGGCTAAGTGCTGGCACAATGAATCTACTGCTCCCTTTGGCCATTTTCTGTTTCTTCCTTCCTTCCTTCCTTCCTTCCTTCCTTCCTTCCTTCCTTCCTTCCTTCCTTTCTCTCTCTCTCTCTCTCTCTCTCTCTTTCTTTCTTTCTTTCTTTCTTTCTTTCTTTCTTTCTTTTTTTCCTTTATGTTTGATAGAACAGAAAGAAATTGAGAGGTAAGGAGGAAGAGGAGAGGACAGAGATAGACACCTGCAGATCTGCTTCACTGATCACAAATCGATCTTCCTGTAGGTGGGGAGTGGGATCCTGACCCCAAGTCCTGGTGTATGGTAATATATGCTTAGCCAGGTGTGCCCCTGGCTAGTCCTGGGTGTTACTATTTTAATAATTTTTCCCTCTTGGAGTAGGGCACCAAAGTAAAAACCCTGGGGTGAGGGTGAGGGTAGGGGGCCGGGGAGAATAGAATGGGACACAGTCTTTTGGTGGTGGGAGTGGTGTTTATGTACACTCCTATTAATTTGTAGTCATATAAATCACTATTTAATTAATATAAGAGGGAAAAATTGATTGTATGTCTCAAACTTTTTAAAGTGCATACCAAGTGATTTTAATATATAGGCTGAGTCTTTGATATGTTGACTCTCTCAAAAGCCTAGACCAGGGAGAACAGAAGCAAAAGGGCACAGTTACATACAAATAATGTCAAAGGGCATAAATTATGGTGATGTTGTATATGATACAGCAAATCCTAACAATGGAATTTTTCAAAATTAACGCAATTGCCAAATAATCTGATTACAGCAATAACTATATATTGCCTTCTTAAACCCCAAGACAGCAGGAACCTCATGTTTCCTCTATATTTCCCTCAGTCCTGGAACCTCTAGGGTGGGACTCACTTTCCTGCATGCTTCTCTTAGGTCATACCAAATGATATTGCATCTGCCAATCCCAGCCTAATCAACTCAATGAGTACCACCTCAGCATGCTTCACTTCAGACTGTGTTCAGAGACATTAGGCATGGAATGTCAACCCTTCAGCCTCATTACTTCGGTGAGACCTTTCCTTTCGTAGGATTCTCTAATTCCACAGGTGGTTCACTTCCTAACAAAGTCCCAAAACCTAGATATAGACCAGGTCCCGTGAGATAGGGCATATGTCCACATGTATCCGTAAATTAAGGCAAAATATATACCTGAAAGCAAAAGTACACAATAGTCTGCAGTGAGTCAGTATAAAGTTCATAATGAAATAGTGTCTACTTAGACTTAGATACCCTTCTCACCTACTTCATATTACAGTTCTCTCACTCACTCCAAAGCTAATCTTAACAAAACAAGGACTGCAAAAGTTGAATAAGGGCAAGAGACTGGAACACTTTAATGGTGACTCTTTAAAAAAAAAAATTATTTATTTATTTTCCCTTTTGTTGCCCTTGTTGTTTTTTATTGTTGTTTTTATTGATGTTATCATTATTAGATAGGACAGAGAGAAATGAAGAGAGGAGGAGAAGACAGAGGTTGGGAGGGAAAGATAGACACCTGCAGACATACTTCTTTGCCTGTGAAGTGACTCCCCTGCAGGTGGGGAGCCGGGGGCTCAAACTGGGATCCTTCTGCTGGTCACTGCGCTTTGCGCCACGTGCACTTAACCCACTGTGCTACCGCTGGACTCCCAATGATGACTCTTTAGTCACTATCAGGCCACCCCATCAGCTGGGGCCCTATTTGGAGAGTCCTGAGATTCCCAAACAGACACAATGGGCCTCAAATAAATCCTCAAATAAATCCCTCTCACCTTGTTACCAGTCAACTCTATCAGGAACAATAAAATAGACCCCTTTGTGGGCTCCCATAGGACCTTGCCCTCAAGTTGGATCAACAACAGTAGGGAATGTTCCATCCTCCGAAGGGAGGCTGGACAACATATTCTATGCTACATCTGAGGAAGATGGGTCTTGAGATTGAGGCAGCTTGGAATGTTCCTACTCATGACCACAGAATGTGAGCTCAGATCTACAGGGATGCAGAGGTCACATAGGCTCCTAAGCTGAGTATGGGCCCCAGACCAAATCAAATAGATGGGGTTTACAGTCAACAATATTTATACATCTTTCCCATATTTGGGAGCTACTCTCTTCCCTGATCCATCTTTCTGTTCCTTTTCCAGCCATGATATCATCTCCCCAGACAATAACTTGGATCTACCTGCATATCAGATTTCAGGCTCAGAAAAAAAAAAAAAAAAACTAGTATAGCCACAGGCCCTTTTGGAATATAACTAAAATATGCCTACTAGCTATCTACAAAATGGAGACCCCCCCCCCCAATTCTTCACCTGCACTATTCCAGCCTTTAAGTTCATGATTGGTCAACAATTTGTTTGCCTTTGTATGTTAACTCTCTTTTCAGCCACCAGATTCCAGATGCTAGCAGGATGCCAACCAGACTTCCCTGGACAGACAACCCCACCAATGTGTCCTGGAGCTCTGATTCCCCAAAGCCCCACCATACTAGGGAAAGAGAGAGACAGGCTGAGAGTATGGATCAATCTTTCAACGCCCATGTTCAGTGGGGAAGCAATTACAGAAGCCAGATCTTCCACCTTCTGCATCCCACAATGATGTTGGGTCCATGCTCCCAGAGGGATAAAGAATAGGAAAGCTATCAGGGGAGGAGATGGGATACGGAGTTCTGGTGGTGGGAATTGTGTGGAGTTTTACCTCTCTTATCCTTTGGTTTTGCCAATGTTTCCTTTTTATAAATAAATAATCAAAAAACTAAATAATTAAATAAATAAAAAGAATTTTGCCCTCACCCCCAACTATGAGCTGAACTAGTGAGAAACTACAACTACTCACTGTGCACTTCTTGTCTCTCTTCAGCTGCGTTACTTTCACAAGCCAAGTTGAGAGACCTTGAGGAAAGGTGGTTGAGACCGATTTTTTTCTTCTCTGCAGGGTCTAAATGGGATGGAATTTTCTCTTAAGGTATGATTTTTATTTTATTTTTTTTACTTCTATGCCTATTTAAACCCTTATGTCTTTAGATGTGCTTATATTAAGTACAAAAAACTGGTTTTCTACTCTAGAATTATACTTTCTCCAGAGCAGTTTTCTCTCTGCACACCTGGAGCTAATGTCCTGTCCTTGACCAGACAGGATAGGACTAGCCTGAAACCATAATGAGTGAACATACTCTGGGATCTGGGAAAAAGTCATCACCTTGGGAGGGCTCTCAGTTAACATTAGCTAATATGAGCCTTTATACTCTAAGTGCTGAATTTACACATGGAGTAAGGGGAGTGTTTGCTGCCAAATAAAAGGCTATGCTCATTGGGAGGTATTTGCTAAGCATAGTCTGTTGGATATGTGCTGGTAAATCTGGCAGCCTATTTACTTTGTCATGATTTTTAGGACATATTGGGGGTATTACTTACATTCTCTTCCACACTCTAAATGTTATTTAGGTTAAAGATTTGATATCAGGATGCCAGATAGAGGAAAAAAAAAAAGGAATGGGATAAATCAGACAGGAGGTAGAGTCTTAGTACTTTTATTATTAGAATTGTAAATTGTGAAATATTAAGAATTCTTAAATAGCCCTGAACTGGGTCCACCAAGATATGTTGTATTATCTCAGGGAGACTGGACACTGGGCATAGACAAGTGAGCTGTTGGGACAGAGTCCTTAGTCAACTTGGTAAATAAGAGATCTCATCACCCTAGAGACATGGGATGTCTCTACCTAAGTGTCTTCTACTAAAAGCATTGCAGATGGTACCAGATATCAGGCTGAGGTACTCTCAGAATTTGCCTGTATCCTACTCATCTAGATGTAGCAAAGAATGTCCCTTCTTGCTTTAAAATGTCTCAGGGGGCTGGGTATATAGCATAATGGTTATACAAAATATGTTTATGTCTAAGGCTCTTAGATCCCAGGTTCAATCACCAGCACTACCACAAGCCAGAGCTGAACAGTATTCTGGGCTCTCTATCTCTATCTCTGTCTCTATCTCTGTCTCTGTCTCTGTCTTTCTCTCTGTATCTCTTAATGAAAAAATGATATTAAAAACAAAGTGTCTAGAAGGTCATGATATTATTTTTATTTTTCTCCAATTATTATTAATTTTTTGTTTCTTTATTGAGGAAGTCAGTGACTGAATTTCTTTGTCTGACCAGACTGTTTAATAATTAGAAACATAGGGAAATAGGGCAGTGGCACAACGGGTTAAGCGCATGTGTAGCAAAGCACAAGGATACCGGTTGAGCCCCTGGCTCCCCACCTGCTGGGGGAAGCAGGTCTTCAGGTGTCTGTCTTTCTCTCCCCCTCTCTGTCTTTCCCTCCTCTCTCCATTTCTGTCTATCCTATCCAACAACAATGACATCAATAACCACAACAATGTTAAACAACAAGGGCAACAAAAAGGAAAATAAAAATATAATTTAAAAAAATAATTAGAAACATAGCCCAAGGTCACAGAGGGGAAGTGTGTGTGTGTGTGTGTGTGTGTGTGTGTTTGGGTGGGGGAGGGAAGTAGTGTCCTCAAAATGGCCACTTCTCTCACAAGGTCACTTTCAAAAATTAGAAAGGAAGCTAAGTGGAGATACTCCACTGGATACTGGATACTCCTCAGCCTGAGGGCAGAACTGACATTCTGAGAGTATAAGTAGTTGGGACTATATGTCTCAGAATGGATAAGGGAATTTTTTCCCCCCAGCTTTCCTTTCCTTTCTAACTACATTGTTCTCGCTATCAACTCCTTGGTGATTTTCTCAAGAGCACTTGAGAGAGAGAAGCAGGAGGGACCAGATTCAGTCATTATCTGTGAAGTCAGTTTGGAGACAGAAAAATTTATTTTGCCCTAGTAGAGATTGCTGCATCAGAGCTTAGAGGCAAGGCAGCCACTTCCCTCCTTCATTTGTGAGGTCGGAGGCCCAGGGGGCTGATGGAAGGCTACAGTCCCAAGCATAGCACAAAGAAGTCAACTTTGCTCAACTTCCCAATATTACAACTCTTATTAAATTACTAACTCTTACAAACTGTGCCTCTGAGCAGACCTTCAATTCCCTGAATTACTTCCAGTTTTCTTTTTTAATAACTTATTTTTTATTTTTGATAAATGATGAGAGACATCTGTTCCACAGCTCATAAAGCTTCCCCCTCTGCAGGGGGCTTGAACCTGGGTCCTTATGCATAGTGATATGTGCCCTCTATCAGGTGTGCCACCACCTGGCCCCTCCAGTCTTTTTTGTTTGTTTGTTTTTTTGTTATATATTTATTTTCCTTTTTGTTGCCTTTGTTGTTTTTTTATTGTTGATGTAGTTTTTATTGTTGCTGTTGTTGATGTCGTTGTTATTGGATAGGACAGAGAGAAATGGAGAGAAGAGGGGAAGACATAGAGGGGGAGGGAAAGACAGACACCTGCAGACCTGCTTCACCACCTGTGAAGCGAACCCCCCGCAGGTGGGAAGCCTTGGGCTGAAACCAGGATCCTACACCAGTCCTTGTGCTTTGCGCCACCTGTGCTTAACCCGCTGCGCTACCGCCTGACTCCAGTCTTTTGTTTTAAACAGGAGAAATATGTACCTGGAGAGAACTCAGCTGGTAGAACACATGTATTACTGTGCATGAGGCTCTGGGTGAGACTCAAGCATCACACAGACCACCAGGACAATGAAGGAGCTCTAAGGATGCTGGAGGTGCTATCCTTTCCTCTCCCTTACCCTCCCCTCCTCTTCTCCTCCTCTTCTCCTCCTCTTCTCTCTTCTCTTCTCCTTCCCTCTCCCTCCCTCTCCCTCCCTCTCCTTCCCTCTCCTTCCCTCTCCTCTCCTTTCCTCTCCTCTCCTCTCCTCTCCTCTCCTCCCCTCCCCTCCCCTCCCCTTTCCTCTCCTCTTCTCTCCTGTCTTCTCTCTCAATAAATAAATAAATATGAGATACAGAAGACACTATTTTTAAATAGTCAGGTAAGCCCTTTTATTTTTCTCTCTTATGGTGTCAAAAGTGTGAGATTTAGAATAAAAGCTTTCTACTCAAATTGGCAAGACACTTCGAAAATATTTAGTTCTGGCTCCCCTGTACTTGTGCTGGTAAAAATTTTTATGCCTAGTTCAGAGTATTCCAGAAGATTAAGGAATTTACCCAAAACTACACAACTACACAAGTACCTGAGATTTGTGGGAAAAGAACAAGGTAGGACTTGTATTTTCCAGCTGAGACTTGCTCAAGTAAGAAGCCTTTCCTGGTCTCTGTGATATGCGGGGATGCAGATTCACAAAGGAAGATTCCTGAAGTCCTAAGCACAATTAGGGGATCAAAATAGAAAAAGTCTAATGCAGCCTCCACAAAACCTCCTGAGAATCCTTGCGCTTTCAAGAAGCAGAAACAGCTCTGTCCTCTAATGTCTATTGGGACAATTTGCTGGGATGGCTTGGGAAGCCGTTTCTGATTTGATCTAGGTCTGGTAGCGTCTGGAAGACACCTTTGTACATGTATCTTATAAAGAGTCTGAGGGACTCCTCTTTCCACCATGTTGGGGACAGACACGCTGTCTCTCTCTCCAGAGAGTAGGCAGATCCATGTAATTTTATATATATATATATATATATATATATATATATATATATATATATGTATATTATTGACATTATTTAAATTTTTTATATTTATTTATTTTTCCTTTTGTTGCCCTTTTTTTTTACTGCTGTTGTAGTTATTATTGTTGTTGGTATTGATGTCATCATTGTTAGATAGGACAGAGAAAAATGTAGAGAGGAGGGGAAGACAAAGAGGGGAAGAGAAAGACACCTGCAGACCTGCTTTACCACTTGTGAAGCGACTCCCCTGCAGGTGGGGAGCCGGGGGCTCGAACCGGGATCCTAATGCCAGTCCTTGTGCTTTACACCATGTGCACTTAACCTGCTGCACCACTCCCAGATAGATATTTTTTTCAGAGTGGGTTGAGTTGGAAAAACACCATTGATTGTGTTCTTGTGAATTGCTGGACTCCAACAGCTGGTAATGATAATGATCTTGCATTTATACAGACCTTTTCATCCAAATGGATCCATAGAGCTCAGCTGACTTTACAACCAACTATGCAAGTGCAGAACCAAGCTTTTCCCTCTGAAAGGTGCTGCCATCTCCTACAGAGATCATGACACTGCCGAGGGTCCCAGTCAACATTGTCCCTCAGGCAGGAATGTGTATTAGGTCTGTGCACTTGAACTAGAGGAGGAATTTGAGGATCACAAGAGCTCTAGAACAAAGCAGGCTGCAAAGGAAAGCCAGAGAACTAAGACCAAGGGGAGCTGCGCCTGCGCAAAGGAAAGGAGGATTCCACTCTTTGCTGGCCCAGAGCACTTATATCTGATGATCAGCAGGAAATTCAGGACAGCCCTAAGTTGAGGAGACAGCTGGGTCCCAAAGACCTACTTACTCATGCTGTCTCCTGCTCAGAATTCACCAAAGTATGTTCCACAAAACACTAGTGCTTCCTGGGAGAGGCTCCTCAAACAAATTTTGGAGTCAACCAGTTGAGAACAGCAACAATTTAATCTCTCATCTGGAGAGCCTTACTGCTCTTGAGCATATTAAATGTTCTAAGAATCCCTGAAGTCAAGAAATCAGCTGAAGCTTAACCCACCCAGCATATCCAAGCTGTTTGGACCACAACCACGCTCTTTTCCCATAACAACATGGGAAAAGAGACCATGGCATTCACTGTGACCTAATCTGCTATAGATTTAAACCAGTCTGAATTTTTTTCCATCAAAAATACTCTGCAGAGACCTGGGATAATATCAAAGAATTGAACCACTGTTTTGAACCATCTTGGTCATTCCCATGGGGAAACAGAGACCAAGAGAAGGAGATGACAGGCCAGACTGGTATGGCCACTTCGTGGAAAAGCCTGGGTCATCCTTACACTCAGTCTGACCTCCCCCTACCAACCAATCATAACATACATGATGTGATTGTAAATGTTATGAGCTATGATGCTTAGCAACAATACATAGAAGATGCATAGTAAAAACGATTCTGTATAACCTTCCTGGACTCTACTGTGACTTGTTTCCTGGACTCTATTTTGTTCCTTTCAGGTAGAAGTTTCTCTGATGTGGCAGCATGCTCTTTCATTTGGGACTGAGACATTTTGTATGTTGTGGATGTCTTACCTAGAGACAGAATTTCTGCAGTATTTCTACACTCAGCAACATGGGCATCACTTCTCCCCACACACAGACAAAATTGCTGTACATAACACACACACATATGCATGTGTGTATGTGATCTCTCATGTGTGCATTTATGTCTACATATATGTGTGTACACATACACAAGCACATACTTGTACACACATACTTACACAAAGCAAACTTCTGAGAGACCTTGATTAGGAAAAGAAGTACTAAGGGATAAGTCTTTGGACCTGTGCCATCTTGGACAGTATCACTAGGAACATGTGGCAGATAATATGATGACCACATTCTTTATTTACTTCCTGCCTCCAAGGACCATATTAAACTACCGTCTCCATCCAGTGAATCATTCTACACTAAAATGTGAGTGAGTTAGTGTTTCGTGGATGTTTGAGATCTCCTTGATTTCTTTTAGTACATATATCTTCATACGTATTCACTGTTTATCTAGAATTTGATTATTGTTTTTACAGTTCAAGAGTTGACTTTTCAGCTCATGGTTGACTTCTTTTCCATAGTTGTTTAGTCACTCTTTACACAACCCTTATTTGGCAATGTTACTCCTAAAGTTACAACTTTTACTGGGTGTCTTTTTTATTATTATTATTCCCTTTTGTTGCTCTTGTTGTTTTCCTTGTTGTTATTGATGTCATTGTTGTAGGATAGGACAGAAAGAAGTGGAGAGAGGAGGGGAAGACAGAGAGGGGGAGAGAAAGATAGACACCTGCAGACCTGCTTCACTGCTTTACCACCTGTGAAGCGACTCCCCTGCAGGTGGGGAGCTGGGGGATCAAACCGGGATCCTATTCCAGTCCTTACTCCAGTCCTTGTGCTTTGCACCATGTGCGTGTAACCCACTGTGCTAACCACCCAACTCCCCTGGGTGTCTTTTATAGAGAAAATAACTAAGGGGGCTGGTTGGTGGTACACTTGGTTGAGCGCATATGTTACGAAGTGCAAGGACCTGGGTTTAAGCGTCCAGTCCCCACCTGCAGGGGGAAAGTGGTGAAGCAGGGGTACAGGTGTTTCTCTGTCTCCCTTTCTATCTCCTTTCTCCCTCTCAATTTCTGGCTGTCTCTATCAAATAAATAAAAATATAATTTAAAAAAAGAGCAAATAAATGGTAGATTTTATGCTTCTAGAGCAGTCTAGCTTCACAGAAAAACTGAATGAAAAATACAAAGCCTTCTCATGTTTCCATCTACCACCTCTTGAAGCAACTACTCATTTCCCTCCACCACAGCCTCTTATACCATCAACATCCTATATTAGTGTACTGCATTGTTATAATCAATAGCCAAAACTGACACTCCTAAAGTCTATCACTTGCAATAGGTTTCATTCTTAGTATCATGCATTCTATGGGATTGGACAAAAGCAAAATGACATGTGGCCACTATTACAATATCACATAGAACACTTGCACTACCCTATCCTGTGTGCTTGGCCTGTTCATTCCTTTCTTCCCTGTTGAAAATCAAAGGTTTTTTCCGTCTTTAAAAGCTCTATCTGTTTTCTGCACATTTCTTTTTATTTTAAATCTTTTTTTTAATATTTATTTTATTTATTCCCTTTTGTTGCCCTTGTTGTTTTATTGTTGTAGTTATTATTGTTGTCATTGTTGGATAGGACAGAGAGAAATGGAGAGAGGAGGGGAAGACAGAGAGGAGAGAAAGATAGACACCTGCAGACGTGCTTCACTGCCTGTGAAGGGACTCCCCTGCAGGTGGGGAGCCGGGGTTTGAACCGGGATCCTTATGCTGGTCCTTGTGCTTTGCACCACCTGCGCTTAAGCCGCTGCGCTACAGCCCGACTCCCTTTTTCTTTTTATTTTAAAGCCAATCTTATTTATTTATTCACTTGTTTGATAGGACAGAGAAAAATTGAGAACAGTTGTGGAGAGAGAGAAGGAGAGAGAGAGAGAGAGAGAGAGAGAGAGACCTGTATCACTGCTTTACTGTTAATGAAGCTCCCCACCACCCACAGGTGGGGACTGGCGGGCTTGAACCCAGGTACTTGTACATGGTAATATATTCACCACTATCTAGCCCCTTTTCTGCATGTTTCTAAGTTTAGCTACTAATGACAGCAACCTTATGCAGCAGAGAGGACAGAAGATGTGGTTTCTGTCTTCTAGCTGGGTAGTTTGAAATCCAAAAACACAGGAAAGCAGTGGCTGAATGAGGGATGGAGCCCAGAATGCCAGCTTGGCTCTGGCCTCTAGGCTACTAGGCACATTCACTGCTCTCTAGAACCCTCCCCCTTCTCTCATTTGTCACCATGACCTCATCCTCCCCACTGTGTGGCCTCCCAGCCAGACCCAGGCCGCAAGAGCATCATCACTACTGATTTTGTTCTGGGATTCGGATGTTCATTCTTTTCTCAGGATCCCCCAGGTTGCTCAGACAGAGTGGCTGCCAGTCAGCCCCAAGAGTCCTGGAATTTGGCCTGGGACCAAGTTTGCCAGGGGCCAGTCCTCTGTTTCTCTCTAGCCCTGGTTGGCAGTGAGAGAGGAAAAACTGAGCTAAACTCTTCAGCTCTAGGAAAAGAGCTTCAGACTTGAGTTTTTAACTCCCAGCTTTCTTAAAAATTAGTTAACCTTGCACTCTTCAGGTAGCAAAAACAGTACCACATTTCCCTTGAGGTTTTATTCTGAGGTCCATCTTCCAAACTAAGTCCAACCTTTCCCTATTGCCCTTCTGTGGCAATGTCTACCCTGCCCTCACAGTAATCATTTTTTTAAATATTTATTTATTTATCCCGTTTTGTTGCCCTTGTTGTTTTATTGTTGTTGATATTGATGTCATTGTTGTTGGATAGGACAGAGAGAAATGGAGAGAGGAGGGGAAGACAGAGAGGGGAAAAGAAAGACAGATACTTGCAGACCTGCTTTACCACCTGTGAAGGGACTCCTCTGCTGGTGGGGAGCAGGGGGCTCAAACCAGGATTCTTAGGCCAGTCGTTGCACTTTACACCACATGCGCTTAACCCACTGCGCTACCGCCCAACTCCCACAGTAATCATTTTTAACTGGGCACTATGACCAGCCAAAATAACTTTACCTTTCTCCATTTCTCTTACAACTAGGTGTGACTTAAGTGCTGGTGATGAGATTGGCTCAGGAATGCTGTACGCACTTCTTACTGACACATTTGGGACACAGTGGCTGGAGCTGGAGCAGCCCTGTTGGTGTGTGAGCTGGGCATGATAAATAAATAAGACAGGAAGAATCTGAATCCCTGGCATTGGGGAACATCATAGCAGCCCTGGACTGCCTTTCTGTACTTCTGCAGGAGAGAGAAGTAAGCCTTTATTCTATTTAAGCCAATTATTTGGAGTTTTCTATTGCTCATGGGTGATCCTAATACTAATAAGTCTGTCCTGTGTATTAGCAGTCATAACAGTAACAATCAGAAAAATAAAACAAAAAGTAAATACAACTGAGTGCTGATTATGTTCCATACTACATGCTGAACATCAAGTATGGAATTTGACTTAATTCTCACAACAGTCTTACAAAGTGATATCGTACTCACATTTACATTTACCAGAGGAAACTAATGAATTCGGAAGAATTAGTAGCCTACTGGAGGTGATACATTAATAAAGGCCCAGGGTGAGAGTTCAGACATCGGTCTATCACAGCAATGGTTGAGGCGAACGATGAGGAAGAGAAGCATCAATCAGACAAGGGGAGAAAGTGACCTGACAACCTGCAATTCCAACTGTACAACAAAGCACCCTGGGGTGCCACAGAGAACCCTCAAGGCTGCCTCCAGATATTTTAAATTTTCAAGGGAAACATAGCAGTACCTGACATCTGTCAGACCCAACTCAGATATCTAGCTTGAGGTAGCTCACAGTTTTAACGTTACCTATTGCACTGCAGTTCTTTCGAGTTATTGGGGTAGTAGGTGCACTGTCTCAGCAAAAGATTTAAGAAAACAAGAATTCTGGAGCTCTGGGGAGGTGGCTGTGAAGTAGAGCACATGTGTGAGACCCTGGGTTTGTACCCCAGCACCACAGAAAATGGGAGAGCAGTGCTCTAATCTCTCTCTCTCCCTCTGTATATACACAAAAATCCAAATAAAAGAAAGAAAAAGAAGTAAATCACAGGCTACTCATGATAATGTAGCCAAAACAAAAGAAGAGGCAAAATATTTTATTTGTAAAAGGCAAATGAAAAAGAATTAAATGTTGGAACCATAAGAAATGTGTATGTTTTACCCAGAACACATGCAATCACTAGTTTGAAAGCATGTATGCACCCCTTTGTTCACAGCTGCATTATTCACAACAGCCAAAGATTGGAGACAGTCTAAATGTCTATTGACAGATGACTGGCTAAAGAAGTTATGGGATAGGGGCCGGGTGGTGGCGTACCTGCTTAAGCGCAGGTTACAATGCTCAAGGACCTGGGTTCGAGCCCCCAGTCACCCCAGACACCTGCAGGGGGAAAGCTTCACAAGTGGTAAAGCAGTGCTGCAGGTGTCTCTCTGCCTCTCACCCTCTCTATCCCTCCCTTCCCTCTTAATTTCTGACTGTCTCTATCCAGTCAATAAATAAATATAATTTAAAAAAAAGAAGTTATGGGATAGGGAGTTAGGTGGTAGCTTAGTGGGTTAAGTGCACGTGGTGCAAGGACCAGCAGAAGGATCTCAGTTCGAGCCCTGGCTCCCCCACCTGCAGGGGAGTCGCTTCACAAGTGGTAAAGCAGTGAAGCAGGTCTGCAGGTGTCTCTCTTTCTCTCCCCCTCTCTGTCTTCCCCTCCTCTCTCTATTTCTCTCTGGCCTATCCAACAACAACATCAATAATAACTACAACAATAAAACAACAAGGGCAACAAAAGGAAATAAATATTTTTTAAAAAGAAGTTATGGAATGTATGTTTCAGGAACTACTACTCTGTCTTCAAAAATGATGTTGTGTCCTTTGGGATGAAATGGACAAAACTGGAAGTGATTATGCTTAGTGAACTTATCTAGAGATTAAAGGCAATTATTGACTGTGGAATCTAGAGAACGGATACACATAAACTTGAAGAAAAAAAAACAGAAGCAAGCACATTTTCTTTTTTTATTATTCTTTTTTGTTGCCTTTGTTGTTTCATTGTTGTTGTTATTGATGTCATTGTTGTTGGATAGGACAGAGAGAAGTGGAGAGAGGAGGAGAAGACAAGGAAGGGGAGAGAAAGATAGACACCTGCAGACCTGCTTTACCGCATGTGAAATGACTCCCCTGCACATGGGGAGGCTGGGGCTCCAATGAGGATCCTTCCGCTGATGCTTGTGCTTTGCACCACCTGTGCTTAACTCACTGCACTACCGCCTGACTCCTGCAAACTGTTTCTAAGACTTGTGAGAACTCTGATGGCTATCTCTGGGGGAGGGTAGGAGGATGAGGACACAGAACTTTGGTAGTAGGTGTGGTGTGGAACTATACACTGTAATCTTATAATATTATAGCCTACTATTAATCACAAATAAAAATGAGAAATAGAAAATGCAATACTTCTGTGATCCAAAAAAGACAATACTGTGACTTTTGGGACAAAATAGAACTAGAGGTGATTATGGTCAGTGAAATAAAAGGTGAAAGATAACTAACTAACTACTGGATGGTTTCACTCATCTGTGGCATCTAGAGACCTGAGACACATAAACTTGAAAAAAAAAAAAAAAAGAAGAAAAGAAAAAGAACTGTCTTTAAGACTTTGTAAGAACTACAGTAGTTATTTGTTATCTTTTGGAGGTGGGAGAATGGGGACACAGAACCTTGGTGGTATGGAAATAAGCACTGTAGTTTTACAATCTTGTAATCTCATTTATTAATCACGAATAAAAATTGGGGAAAATGTATGCCTATTATAAAAAATACCCAGAAATAGGGAAAGGAAAACATCTCTGAGTATTTCAATCTGGAACTGACACTTGGTATTTTTCCGTCTGGAGAGCCTTCAACACTGCTACTTAGCAAATTTGAACCATGAGAAACATTTAACGCTGTGATTTGGGCACAGGTAACATTTGTACCTGATATCTTACCTTCTCAGCATCATGGCTCACTTTTTTTTTTATAAAGATTTTTATTTACTTATGAGAAAGATAGGAGGAGAAAGAACCAGACATTACTCTGGCACATGTGCTGCCGGGGATTGAACTTGGGACCTCATTGTTGAGAATCCAATGCTTTATCCACTGCACCACCTCCTGGACCACCATGGCTCACTTTTGTCATGATACCATGTAATATTGGGTTTCTGCCTCTAGCAACAGTGTATTGGTTAATATATCTTTTTTCCCTTTTTTTTTTAATTTCTTTATTGGGGAATTAATGTTTTTTGTTTTGTTTTTTTTATATTTATTTATTTTCCCTTTTGTTGCCCTTGATGTTTTATCATTGTTGTGGTCATTATTATTGTTGTTGATGTCGTTGTTGGATAGGACAGAGAGAAATGGAGAAAGGAGAGGAAGACAGAGAGGGGGAGACAAAGAGGGAGACCTGCTTCACCACCTGTGAAGCGATGCCCCTACAGGTGGGGAGCGGGGCTCCAGCCAGGATCCTTACGCCAGTCCTTGCGCTTTGCACAATGAGCCCTTAACCCGCTGCGCTACAGCCTGACTTCCCGGGGAATTAATATTTTACATTTGACAGTATATACAATAGTTTGCACATGCATGACATTTCTCAGTTTTCCGTATAACACTACAACCCCTACTAGGTCCTCTGTCATCCTTCTTGGTTAATATATCTTAAGTGGACTTTGAAAATTGGCCAGTGGGATGGAGCTAGGAGTCTTCTATATGAAATAGTTCTCTAGACCTTGATAGACATCAGTTTTACTGATTATCATTGCCAGGTAAGAATTTTTAGGAATTAGGATAAAGGATAAATTGAAGAGGTGATACTATCTACAATGGCCCTGAATTATTGTTGGTCAAATTGGTTACTCTGACAGAAAGGTGGACGCTCTCCCCCTCACCTCTACACTGTTGAGATGCCCATAACATTCCCTAAGGGATCCTTCTAGTCTAGTGTCCTCACAGTGAGCCTCCTGAACCAATTTTAATCTACCTGCACCATGATTCAGATTAAGGCTAGGACTGAATGCTGCTGTTACTTCAGCCACTTATCATCTATGTGACCTTAAATTATTTCTTCGTCAAGCCTCAGCTTCCTCTTCCAGAAAATGGAGACATTAGGGGGCTGGGTAGTGGTGTACCCGGGTAAGTGTACATGTTGCCATGTGAAAGAACCTCAGTTCAGACCTATCCCCCACATGCATGAGTGGTGAAGTAGGGCTGCAGGTGTCTTTCTCTCTTCCCCCTCTCCCTATCTCTCTCTCTTCTCTCAATTTCTGTCTATCGCATCAAATAAAAATAATTAAAAATACAAAGAGAGAGAAAGAGGGGGCAGATGGTGGTGCACCTGGTCAAGTGCACATGTTACAATGCTCAAGGACCCAGATTTGAGCCCCCAGGCCCCACCTGCAGGGGGAAAACTTTGCGAGTGGTGAGGCAATGCTGCAAGTGTCTCTCTATCTCTCTCCCTCTCTATCTCCCCCTTCCATCTCTATTTCTGGCTGTCTTTAGCTAATAATTAAATAAAGATAAGTTTTTTTTAAAAAAGAGGGGGAAAAAAAGAGGAAAGAAAATAGAGACATTAATCTCTCTTGCCAGTTATCTGGGCCTTATGGAGATTAACCCAAATTTGCAAAGTTTACTTAGTGCTTTTCCTCTCATTAGAAACAAGTGAAGACTGCCATTTTATGAAATTTTTTAAGACAGCAAGAGCTGAACAAACAATCTCCTTACAACAGTCAGAATTTACTGAACGTCTTCCATGTGCTAAGAACCACGCCTGGCCCAATAATAGTGACTGTGACACAACCCTGACTTCAGGGAATCCCCAGGCTTTAACAAAAAGACATAGAGTATAAGGATTTTCACAGAGCAAAGATGCCTTCTTTCTGAAGAACCTGACTTTGGAAACCAGAAATAACATAAAAGGCTTTTTGTCCAAACTACCTTTTCTCTCCCATCTGACATTCAAAGTCCTGATCCAACATAACCCTGATCCAACATAACCCTGATTGTTTAGTCCATGCTTGAACTCTTCTCCTGTTGGGACACTCACCTCCTCCCGAGGCTGCCTAGTGTGTCTTTGCACAGCACCAACCATTAAGAAGTACAGATAGGAAGTTTTCTCTGACCTGAAAGTGTCAGCTAGTGTATCAGCTCTCTGCCTGAGTCTGACAGAGAACAAAATGGGAATTAGATACGTGTGGTGGTTTCAGCATGAGACAGTTACTCGGTTTAATGCCAAATACAAAACAGAAAAGAAGGGGGAATGTATTTGCCAAAGGGAGCCCTCCCCATGGGCTCTGGCTTGGCCCCAAACTGTTTGACAAAGAGCCACAAAGATGGCATGGTCAGAACACATCAACCAAATGGATATATTGCTCCCAGAGTGAAAAAAAAGAAAAAAAAAATTAGCTTTCATGGAAATTGTTTTTAAAGTTATAATTAGCCATCCCTCTCACTTAAAAAAAAATCTCATTTTCTTAGTATTGAAATTTTTTATCTTCAGTATAAACCCCTTCTCCTTAAATCAGTTTCCTCAATTAAAACCTAAGTTGTCCAACACAGTAGCTGTGGCTCTATTCAAATATGTAAATTTAAAAAATTAAGGGCCAGGTGATGGTGTACCAGGTTAAATGCACACATTATAATGTGCAAGGACCCTGGTTCAAGCCCCCAGACCCTACCTGCAGGGGGAAAGTTTCACAAGTGGTGAAGCAGATCTTCAGGTGTCTCTCTGTCTCTCTTTCCCTCTTTATCTCCCCATTCCTCTTGATTTCTGGCTGTCTCTATCCAATAAATAAATAAAGATAATAAGAAAATTTTAATGAAAGCAAATAAATTTTTAATTAAAATTTTAATTAAATTTTGTTCTTCACTCACACTAGTTACATTTCTTTTTTTAAAAAAATGATTTAGGGAGCCAGGCGGTGGCACAGTCGGTGGCACAGCCGGTTAAGCGCATGACCAGCATCAGGATCCCTATTCGAGCCTCTGGCTCCCCACTTGCAAGAGGTTGCTTCACAAACGGTGAAGCAGGTCTGCAGATGTCTGTCTCTCTCTCCCCCTCTCTGTCTTCCCCTCCTCTCTCTATTGCTCTCTGTCCTATCCAACAACAATAATAACACCAACAATGATGATAAACAAGGACAACAAAAGGGAAAAAATAAAAATAAATAAAATTTTAAAAATTGCTTTAATAATGATTGACAAGACCATAGAATAAGAGGGGTACAATTCCACAAAGTTCCCATCAACAGAGTTCCACATTCCATCCCCTCCACTGGAAGCTTTCCTATTCTTTAACCCTCTGGGATCATTATGGGGTACAAAGGTGGGAGGTCTGGCTTCTGTAATTGCTTCTACACTGGACATGGGAGTTGGCAGGTCGATCCATACTTCCAGCCTGTTTCTATCTTTCCCTAGTGGGGTAGGGCTCTGGAGAGATGGGGATCCAGAACACATTGGTGAGGTCATCTGCCCAGGGAACTCAGGTTGGCTTCATGGTAGCATCTGCACCTTGGTGGCTGAAAAGCATTAAGATATAAAGCAGAACAAACTGTTGAATAATCAGGAACCTAAAGGTAAGAATATAGCAGACGAGAATTGGGGTCTTCACATTGGAAGGATCTAGGAAGTCTATTTTAGTTATATTCTAACAGGCCTATGACTTTACTGATTTTTGCCTGAGCCCGATAGCTAACATGCAGGTGGCACTAGCCACATTTCAAGTGCTCAGTAACCACGTGTAACTAGAGACCATCATATTGCACAATGAAAGTGTAGTACTCCCAAAGTTTCACTTCAAAGCCTCTCCTCTGAGATATCTCTCAAGATCCTTCCTCCACGCACACACTGTTTGCATCTCTCACTAGGTCATGGACAACATGCTGTTTTACATCTGAGTTAGTAATGAGTGTCTCCAGCTTTCTCACTTCTAGGAGCAATGAGCTCCTAGAAGCAAATTCATCTGTTTTCCTGTGGTATATAATTCCATGTCCAACTCATAGTCCATAATCCCATGTTAACTCATGGCAGAGTCACAACTGATATTAGATTAAATCAAATCACCTTCTGTGTGATGTAAGCAGACTTAATTCATGATCTCCCATAAGAAAAATCTAAGACTTGGGGGCCAGGAGGTGGCACACCTGGTTAAGTGCACACATCACAGTGCTCAAGAACCCAGGTTCAACCCTCCCGTCCCCACCTGCAGGGGAAAACTTCACGAGTGGTGAAGCAGGGCTGCAGGTGGCTTTCTGCCTCTTTCCCTCTCTACCTCTCCCTCCCCGCTCAATTTCTCTCTGTCTCTATCCAGTAATAAATAAAATTAAAAGATTTAAAATAAATCTTTTTAAAAAAAAGAAAAGGAAAAATCTAAGACTTAAATAAGATGCTATTGAATAGCATGCTATTGAGTCTACATAAAATAACTCTAGAATAGGAAATGAGGAACGAACCTTTACGTTGCATCAGATGTTGTGCTGTACTTTATATATATTTAAACTTAATATAAATGACAGATACAAGCATCACTCACTAACTGGCAGATAAGGCACTGAAATTTAGAAGGGCTGAGAGATTTTCCTTAGGGTGCACAGCCAATCAGAGCCCTGCAGTGGATTTTGAATCTAGGCTTACTCCAGAGATAGCAGGTTGGGTACTCTTCTCTTTTTCTTGTGGGACTACTGGGAGTTATAAGACTTATTGCTGCAATGGATGGTGGTACAGTAGATGGAGCATTGGTGTCTCAAGCAGAAGGTCCCAAGTTTGATCGCTGGCATTACAAATGCCAGAGTGATGCTCTGGTTGGCTCACTCTCTAAAATAAATAAATAAATAAATAAATAAATAAATAAATAAATAAATAAATATTTTGGGACTAGGGTACCACTAAGATACCACTAGGGTACACTAAGATACCACCTCACTCCTGTAAGAATGGCATACATCAAAAAGGACAGCAGCAACAAATGCTGGAGAGGTTGTGGGGACAGAGGAACCCTTTTACATTGCTAGTGGGAATGTAAATTGGTACAGCCTCTGTGGAGAGCAGTCTGGAAAACTCTCAGAAGGATAGACATGGACCTTCCATATGACCCAATAATTCCTCTCCTGGGGTTATACCCCAAGGACTCCATAACACCCAACCAAAAAGAGGTGTGTACTCCTATGGTCATAGCAGCACAATTCATAATAGCTAAAACCTGGAAGCAACCCAGGTGCCCAACACCAGATGAGTGGCTGAGAAAGCTGTGGTATATATACACAATGGAATACTATGCAGCTATCAAGAACAATGAACCCACCTTCTCTGACCCATCTTGGACAGAGCTAGAAGGAATTATGTTAAGTGAACTAAGTCAGAAAGATAAAGATGAGTATGGGATGATCCCACTCATGAACAGAAGCTGACTTAGAAGATCTGAAAGGGAAACTAAAAGCAGGACCTGATCAAATTGTAAGTAGGGCACCAAAGTAAAAACCCAGTGGTGAGGGGTAGACATGTAGCTTCCTGGGCCAGTGGGGGGTGGGAGTGGGCGGGAGGGATGGGTCACAGTCCTTTGGTGGTGGGAATGGTGTTTATGTACACTCCTAGCAAAATGTAGACATATAAATCAGTAGTTAATTAATATGAGAGGGGGAAATCAATTGTATGTCTCAAAGTTTCTCAAAAGACAAACTGAATCTTTTTAATATATAGGCTACGTATTTGATATGCGGACTCTCTCAAAAGCCTAGACCAAGTAGATTAGAAGCTTCCAATAGCACAGCTATATACAAGATACTGGGTACTGTACAGCAAACCATAACAAAGGGACTTTTCAAAGTTAACCCAATTAACAAATAATGTGATAATAATATTAACTATTGACTGTCTTTTTGAACCCTAAGACAGCAGGAACCTCACATCTTCACTATAGAGCCCCTACTTCCCTCAGTCCTGGCACCCTTGGATAGGGCCCACTTTCCCGTATGCATCTCCCAATTCAAACCAAATAATATTGCATCCGCCGATCACAACCTAACCAAAGCAACGATTGCCATCTCAACATGCTTCACCTCAGACTGTATCCAGAGACTTCACGTGTGGAATGACAACCCTTCAGCTTCATTACTCGGGTGAGACCTTTCCTTTAATAGTACACTCTAATTTCATCTCAGGTGGTTCACTTTCCAACAAAGTCCCATAACCTAGATATACACCAGTTTCTGTGAAAGAGAGCTTATGTGCACACGTATCCATAAACTACTGCAAAATATATACCTGAAAGCAGGATTACACTAGAGTTTGCAGTGAGTACCTCCCTAACACTTCCTCTCCACTATTCCAAGCTTGGGATCCATGATTGCTCAACAAATTGTTTGGCTTCATATGTTAACTCTCTTTTCAATCACCAGGTTCCAGATGCCACCAGGATGCTGACCAGGCTTCCCTGGATTGAAGACCCCACCAATGTGTCCTGGAGCTCAGCTTCCCCAGAGACACACCCTACTAGGGAAAGAGAGAGGCAGACTGGGGGTATGGACCGACCAGTCAACGCCCATGTTTAGCGGGGAAGCCATTACAGAAGCCAGACCTTCTACCTTCTGCAACCCTCAACGACCCTGGGTCCATGCTCCCAGAGGGATAGAGAATGGGAAAGCTACCATGGGAGGGGGTGGGTTATGGGGATTGGGTGATGGGAATTGTGTGGAGTTGTACCCCTCCTACCTTATGCTTTTGTTCACTAATCCTTTCTTAAATAAAAAATTAAAAAAATAAAATAAAATAAAGTTAATTTAAAAAAATAATTAATATAAAATAAATAAATAAATAAATAAATAAATATTCTGGGACTAGGGAGGTAGCATAGTGGTTGTGCAAAATGTTTTTCATGCCTGAAGTTACTAGCCCTCAGGCTCAGCCCCCAGGACCAACATAAGCCAGAGTTGAGAAGAATGCTGCTTTAAAAAATTTTTTTCATAGTGAATATTCTGTTCATATCCTCTGCCCATTTTTGGAAGGAGTCATTTGCTTTTTTGTTGCTAAATTTGCTGAGCTCTTTGTATATTTTAGTTATTAGTCTCTTGTCTGATATATGGCATGTGAAGATCTTCTCCCATTCTGTGAGGGGTCTCTTTGTGTGATGGTTTCTTTGGTTGTGCAGAAGCTTTTCAATTTGATGTAGTCCCATTGATTTGTTTCTGTTTTAGTCTTCCTTGCAATTGGGTTTGTATCATCAAAGATGTCCTTGAGGTTTAGGTGGGAAGGTGTTCCACCAATGTTTTCCTCTAAGTATTTGATAGTTTCTGTATAACATCCAGGTCCTTGATCCATTTGGAGTTGACTTTTGTTTCTGGTGAGATAAAGTGGTTCAGTTTCATTCTTGTGCATGTTTCAACCCAGTTTTCCCAGCACTATTTGTTGAAGAGAGCCTCCTTCCTCCATTTAATACTTTGGGCCCCCTCATCAAAGATTAGATGTCCATAGGTGTGGGGGGTTAGTTCTGGGCTTTCAATTCTGTTTCACTGGTCTGTGTGCCTATTTTTGTTCCAGTACCAGGCTGTTTTGATGATGATGGCCTTATGATATAGTTTGAGATGTGGGAGTGTGATGTCCTGGAGCCCTGCTTCCCCAGAGCCCTGTCCCACTAGGGAATGAGAGAGATAGGCTGGGAGTATGGAGTGACCTGTCAATGCCCATCTTCAGCAGGGAAGCAATTACAGAAGCCACACCTTCCACCTTCCACCCAGAGGGATAAAGAATAGGAAAAACTATCAGGGGAGGGAATGAGATATGGAGTTTTGGTGGTAGGAACTGAGTGGAGTTGTATGCCTCTTATCCTATGGTTTTTGTCAGTGTTTCCTTTTTATAAATAAAAAATTTTAAAACATTTTTGAATTAAATAAATAAAAATGAGACAAGTCTTGTTGCTGTTCAAGAACTGTAGGTACTGAACCATCATCACCAAAAAGGCTTCCAGAATGTTCAAAGTTAGGGTCTGCACAGTCAAGTCTGCTTTAAGTATCAAGCCTCGAGAAAGGGGTAAAAAAAATATTTAGATTGGGTAGGAATTGGGTCTGGGGTTGAGGCTTAGTTTTCCATAGGATTTCTTTTAAACTTCATTGGCACATTATTTCTGTGCCAATACATTCACTCTGACTTAGCAATCTCTCCTTGAGAAATTTCTTCTAAGAGAATTAAAAGGGCTATGTGTATACCACGGTTTGGTTGCAAGGCATTGTTTAAGGAGAGAGGGGGTAAAATAAGTCAAATGTCCGACAATTAGAGGTTGATTAAATACAACAAACTTCAATCAAAAGTTACTAGACTAGTCATTCAGAATAATATGGTGGAGACACATACTCAATGCCGGGGTAAAGTTTTTGTGCCATGTTAAATGGCTTGCAGGTAGAGAGGCATACTACAAAGCAGTTAGCGTCTTTTTAAAATTATTAATCACTTATTTATCCTTTTACTGCCCTTGTTTTTTTACTGTTGTTATAGTTATTATTGTTGTTATTGATGTTGTTGCTGTTGAATAGGTCAGAGAGAAATGGAGAGAGGAGGGGAAGACAGAGAGGGGGAGAGAAAGATAGACACCAGCAGACCTGCTTTACCGCCTGTGAAGCGACTCCTCTGTAGGTAGGGAGCCAGGGGCTTGAACCGGGTCCTTGCACTTCACGCCACATGCACTTAACCCACTATGCTAAACCCACTGCACTACAGCCCGACTCCCAGCAGTTAGCATCTTATGGTTCAATTTTATTAAGTACTAGTGTAGAGAAATCTCTGGAAGGAAAAACATCCAGTATCAACTGCAGGCAGAAGGATTTAAGAGGAACTTTTCCCTTCCCTTTGCTTGTCTGTATTGCTAATTTTTCTACAACACGCATATAATTTCTTACAGAATTTAACATTTACTTGTTTTTCATCTCCTTTCAAAAATCACAGAGCAGTATATACCATGATGAATCTTTCTGCAGTACAGCTGAAACTAGTATAATATTATATATCAATAACATCTCAATTATTTTTTTTTCCCTAAGGATTTTTTTTTTTTTTTTTACTCCCTTTTCCACCCCAGCCTTCACCCTGGCTGCCTGGGTAAACAGGCTCTGGGGCCCATCCACACACAGCACTTTCCCATTCCCTAGCTCACAATTGGCCTGTGGTTTTTATGTGCAAGGCTATTTCTTTTCCAATCAGAGGCATTGAGTTGGGACTTCTGGGGGTAAACTGGTAGCTCTGGGCAGCTTTGAAGCTTCACAAGTGGGAGGTTTTGTCCCCTGAAGATTTAGGAGGGCAGACTCTCTGGGACTGTTTTATTGGCTTCTTTTACATATGTATGGCTCCGGGGGTGGGGTGAGGTGGAGCACAGCTTGATGGGGATGGACCTCCCCAAAAGCCAAAATCCTCAGAAAAGGGAATGTTGCAAACTTCTCAAGCATTGGCCCTTCCCCCCACCTCCACATCTGAATTATTATCCAGGAGTTCCTTTCCTTCTGTTAGAAGCTAGAGGAAGTAAAGATGGTGGACTTTGGAGTTAGACACTCATAAGTTGAAACCATAGTTAATTATGGAAGTCACTCAGAACTGCTAATAAATTCCTCATCTGTAAAATGGGCCAGCAAAAAAAAACTGCTATTTCCGGTCATAGATTGTTTCAAGAAATAGATAAGAAAAAGAAGGATTTCTCAAAGTGATTGGCATTGTTCTTGCCACATTGTAAGTACTCAGTCCACTATAGCTGCCATTACTGCCCCCCCTTCCTTCCACTCTCCCTCCCTCCCTTTCTTCCTTCCCAGACTAAAGTTGAGCTGCCTGAATCTCACCACTCGAAGAGAAACCTCAGGACCTCACGCCTATCCCTATCAGTCTCTCCATGCCAGAAATTTTGCAGCTGCCACACCCTACTCCAAACACACCTTCGCTTGCTTTTCCCCTCAATTCAAGGGCCTGGGTGCAGGGACAAATTGGACTTGGAAGAGCAGAGTGTAAATGTTGCCCCTTTGGCTCCTCAAGAGGGGCTGAGCACAGATGTTTGCAGGGGCAAGCCCCTCGGGTAAGAATGGGGGCATTGTGTGCAAGCTCACACAAAGGCCTAGTGGCCCCACTCGGCTGCCAGCCTGCCTGAACATCCCCTCTTTTACGCATTGATTTATTAGGCCAGGGATGAATGAAAAAGTAATTAATATTACTGAAGCATTAGAGTCTATTTAATTTAAATGCCACTGGATATTTCACTTTCAGCTGGAAGTGACAATGTACTCAGGCCCAAGTGGTGAAAGCTGGGGCCATCTGTTAACCCAGCGAAGGAGGGGATCTGGGGACGCTGAGGGTGCAGGCATTGTGGACATTCCAAAGGTCCATGATCATCATTCAGCTCCAGGGCAGCCAACCCGCATTCCTTCACACAAGTCCCTTGGAGAGGCTTAAAGATGGAGGTGTGAGGGGCTTCGAGGTGTGAGGGGCGAGGGGCAAGGGGTGTAGATAATGCGGAGACCTAGTTCTCTGCCATAGGCTGCAGAGGGTGGAGGGATGCATACACAGCGCTGTTTAGGGAACCGCTGATGACTAAGGACCGGCCAGTTAGAACTGTACCCTTCACCACATAGCCACTGGCCACTCTTTCACTTAGGACAAAATAAAATGAAGCATGACATGCCCAGGTGTTACTAACCTCATATCACATGCTCAGTGGTACTGGAGAATACTGACATCAATCCAGAAAATTCTGGGCAGGTTTGTTGCTCTATCTACAATGCCAGAGGGAGAGTAGCCCCCAAGAACCATCTTTCAGAAGTCTGAAGGAGACAGACTGTAGGGGATTACATCCCAGGCCTGCCACTTAACCTTGAGCCCACTTTTGGAATGCCTTAGTTTCTTCATCTGTAAAATGGAGACGACATTTTGTGTCATTGGGTGGAAGAACCATCCCATGTCCCCTCCCATTCCCAGTGCCTGGTACACAAGAAAAGGGCATCCTACTTGAGCCATTATTTGTGGCAGGGGCTTCCGGGTAAAATGGGCTAGGACTAAAGGGAGAATCTCTGCTTCGTGAGACTAAGATAAGGGGACATATGTGTTTTGAATTCAATAGATGAATCCCCAGGTAGCCAGCTGGGAGCCTGCATCCTAGGTTTCTGGATTTCCAGAGCTGGGGGACAGAGGGATGGGGGGTGGGGGAGGTCCCAGGACACTTGGTGCAGGCTCAGTAGCAGCAGGAGGGAAAGCTTCCATCCTTAGTGGGACGATAATTAGCCCAGTGGGTTCTCTCATAATTGGGATCATTTGTTCCCTTGGTTCTCCCCCACTCCCCCCCCCCCGCCCCTTCTTTCTCTGACAAACTGATTCCATGCCAGGGGAAAGCTGTGTGACTCACACCTTGCCATGCCAATTAGCTGATAAACATCAAATGTAAACAAAGATGGCCTAATTAAAACTAGTCACTGAACCTCTGTGAGCATCTTGTCAAAATTGCACCAACATTCTGCACCCGGGCTTGTGCTGGGGCTTCAGAGCTAAATGAGGAATTCCGTGGGGAATCTGCAGATGTCCCCTCTGGAGGGGCCCTGAAGGTGATGCAGGAAGCAGGCAGAAGGCAGAGGAAGGGATTAGCTCAGCCACTTGGCTTGGTCCCTCTGGCTATTCCAGCTTCAAACCTCCACACGTGAAGTTTCTCCTGTACACAAGTCTACAACTGCCCCCTTTGCACTGAGAAAAGGGCTTGGGACTATATCTGTTTACATGTCTGATTTTGAGGTGTGTGTGTGTGTGTGTTGCTTTGTATTTTGTGTGCCTTTAATCCTGAAATCTCTCAAATTACTTTCATGTGGTCAAAGAACATTTCTATAACTCAGTTTTCCTCTGGAAGTGAGAATGGTATATATCCAATTTAACCACAGGGTGTCATGGAAAGAGTTAAATGAACCTAGGAACATGAAACCCTTTGCAAGGATGAAAGCATGATTTCAGTATCAGACTCAGTGTTAAGGGTGCTGCTTTTGGAACATTGGAGCTGGGAGTACTTTGGGCCAAACCTTCACTCTGTCACATAACTACCTGGAGCCTCAGTTTCCTTACCTGGAAAATGGAGTTAGTCATATGTGCCACAATGAGAGATAAGTTCCTAAAAGTTCCTACTACAGAAGATAGCATGTAGTGAGTACTAAAAAAAGATGTTTTTGAAACTATTTTATTTATTTATTAATGAGAAAGATAGGAGAGAAAGAACCAGACATCACTCTGGTACATGTGCAGCTGGGGATTGAACTAGGGACCCCATGCTTGAAAGTCCAATGATTTATCTACTGTGTCACCTCCCAGACTACTAAAAAAGATGTTTGTTGCAGCCTAGGAGGTGGTTTGGGGACTAGAGCACTGGACTTGCAAGCATGAGGTCCTGAGTTTGATCCCCAGTATTGCATTGCTAGAGTGGTGCTCTGGTTCTCTTTCACTCCTTTCCTCTCTCTCTCTCTCTCTCTCTCTCTTTTTCTACTAATAGACAAATCTTTTAAAAAGATGTTTGTTTCTAATACCCATGTCCAGTGGAGAAGCAATTACAGAAGCCAAAACTCCCACCGTCTGTATCCAGAAAAGAATTTTGGTCCATACTCCCAGAGGGGTAAATGACAGGGGAAGTAAACCATGGGGGGGGGGGCTTTGTGCCCCCATTTCACCAGGACCTGAAGTGTTGATTGCCAGGAGTCTTATCTTTATAGCATCAATAAAAGGAAAGCAAATCTGGAAAACAACAGAGGAAGCCAGGCACAGTTTTGCTCTATAAGAGAAAAGAGGAAAAAAGGAAACACTCTTGTGAGTAGTATAGATGTATGGGGTGAGCTAGCAAGGAATTAAAGGCAGTGCCATTAAAAATGGGGAACTATAGATAGTTATAGAATCAGCCTGTTGGGAGTATGGATCGACCTGTCAATGCCCATGTTCAGCGGGGAAGCAATTACAGAAGCCAGACCTTCCACCTTCTGCATCCCACAATGATGTTGGGCCATACTCCCAGAGGGATAAAGAATAGGAAAGCTATCAGGGGAGGGGCTGGAATACGGAGTTCTGGTGGTGGGAATTGTGTGGAGTTGTACCCCTCTTATCCTATGGTTTTTGTCAATGTTTCCTTTTTATAAAAATAAAAAAAATAAAAAATAAATAAATAAAAAGAGAACCAGCCTGTATCAGTGATCTTAGGAGAACCACCTTAGTTCCCAATGAAAGGGACGGGACACAGAACTCTGGTGGTGGCAACTGTATGGTATTATAATCCTATTACCTTATAATTTTGTAGTTCAATATTAAATTTCTAAATAAGTAAATAAATAATAAAAGACATTTGTTTCCTACACTTTCATTCCTCTACCAAAATGGAGGGAATGAATAAAATAGAAAAGAGAAGGAAGAGGAGGAGGCTGAAGAGAATGTTTTCTTAACCCCTAGCCTCCATCTGAACTTACATCCATGATGCCTTTTGATTCTTTCTTCTCAAGCACAAATTAAGTCACAGCTCCTGTGCATGACAAAGATCACCAGGAATTGGGCCCTGTGCAACCTTCTCTGACCCTGTACTCTCTCCTCACACCCTCCACTCCAGCCATAGGAACCAAACTACCAGCAGTTTCTCAAAAACAGCTCCACTCTGCTGTCAGCATCATCTGCTGATTCCTCCACCTGAAGTTCCTTTCCTGTCTGACAGAAACATTCTCAATTCTCAAACCTCGACTCAATTTTCTGAGATTCTTCCAACCACCCTCTTCTCTGCCTCCTTCTGCTAGAGAAATGAGCACTTGGTTGTCCCCACCTGCAGGGGGAAAGCTTCATGAGTGGTGAAGCAGGGAGTAGGGCTGTAGCACAACAGGTTAAGCAAACGTGGCACCAAGCAAAGGACCAGCATAAGATCCCAGTTTAAACCCCCAGCTCCCCACCTGCAGGGGAGTCCCTTCACAAGCAGTGAAGCAGGTCTGCAGCTGTCTATCTTTCTCTTCCCCTCTGTCTTCCCCTCCTCTCTCCATTTCTCTCTGTCCTATCTAACAAAGATGACATCAATAACAACAACAATAAAAAACAAGGGCAACAAAAGGGAAAATAAATAAATATTTTTTTAAAGATCAAAAAAAAAGTAGGATATCATAAATGGTGGGACACTACTCTGGTCTTTCTTCCTCTTCCACTTTAAGAAAAGAAAATTTCCAAGGTCCATCCATGACCCAAAGTCACCAATGATCAGGAAAAGTTTAGATGCCTTGCTGGTGACTCTAAGATGAGTCACTCCATGGTGGAGCTCTGAATGTTGTGATTATTTCCCCCCAAAAGCTGGTTTCTGTGTCAAAGCCATGACAGCAGACCAGCCACTGAAATGCAGCTCCAGTTGAAGACAATGCTAGTTTCACTGAGCTTTCTCAATGTAAACAAAAGGATTAAGGCTGCTCTAGGCCCAGGGTAACACCCAGCTAGGCCAAGTTTTCTGGATAAACAGGCACGAAGTTCACTACCAGTGCTCTTTAAGCTGTGTCACCTGAATGAGGAAATGCCCTGACAGGATGCAGGTCCTCACCCCAGCCCACCTGCTTGCCAGGCACAGAACCCTCTTCTGCCTTTGTTTTGGGGCCTTAAAAAAGGAGCTTTGTCACTACCTGGGCCTCCAGAACCCAGGATCCACACTCTGTCCTGTAAGGCACAGTAGGAAACCAAGGTTAGTTTTGGCCATGCTTCCAGAATAATCTTGATGCACTTAGTGTAGTGTAGTGGAAGGACTGTGGACCTTGGTGCCAGGCAGGCCTCAGTTGAACCTCAGGCCTCAGGCCTCAGGTTCAAGTTCACATTCTGCCATGTACAGGCTGGGCAGCTCCAGCCTCACTTTTCTCACTCAGTGAGGAGGTAACACGCAATAGATGTCCTCACTAAGACTCAGAATCTGAGAGGTTTGATCAAATTCTCTAAGAAGCAGCATTGTATTCACATGGAGGCTGTCACACTGGAAGCCCACTGAGATGTCAGGATGATGGAGAGTGCCTTCTAGAAGCACTCCTGGGTAGAAGATGAACAAGTCCCAGGCTGTGCTGAGGGGGCCCTGGCCCAGGCACAGGGGCAGTCCCAGCTGAAAGAAGAGAGTTTCTGATGGAAACAAGCCTCCTGGGCAAGAGAAGGAGAGAATTTTCTTCCAACCCCTCCATCCCTCAAAGAGACCTGACTGGGGCAGCAGGAATTCAGGGATTCTCCCCTTCCACCCCACCAACCCCTTCCATCGCCCCAACCATACTTCCACCACCAGCTTTATTGTTTGACTTCATGCTCGACTCCCTATTCAAATGCAAACACCAGGAGGCGCCTTTGCATTGTGACCCGGCCCAAGGCAAGAAGACTGACAGGCAGCAACTCCAGAGCTGAGAGACAGAGTGGGAGAATGGAGCATGAAGGCGGTCTGCAGCCTGCAGCCGCAACCTGCAGGGCACTCAAACTAAAGGGGGGGGGGGCGTGGGCAGCAAGGCGGGGTTTGGGCCTTGCTGCTGGACCCCCCGCTCCTGGTGTATCTTTTCCTCTCCACCACAAGACCAGAACTGACTTCAGAAAAGGCCCCTGAGCATCAGCGATGCTGCCTGATAAGAATCCAGCCCTGCCTGAGGGAGCTTGGTCAAAATTCTCATCTTCAGCAAGTCTGTTTCTCCATTTGTTAAAAACAAACAAACAAACAAACAAAACAGACTACCCACTCCACTACTACTCACTCTAGATTCATCCTTTCTTTCTGTCTTTCTTTCTTTTTCTTTCTTTCTCTCTCTCCCTTCTTTCTTCCTTTTCTCCTTCTCCTCTCCTACTTCTCTCTCTTTCATTGAAAAGCCTGCACCTTGTGCCTACACACTTTCAGCTCTCTTGGCTACCTTTTTCCTTTCAGATATACAGAGATTGAGAGACTGGTACTCCTCCTGCCCTTGCCATGGCACTCCCATGTGGTGCCCTAGCTTAAACCTGGGCTGAGTGCATAGTGAGGTGACAGGCCATAAGCAAGTGAGCTATCTTTTGATCCTTCTGGATATTTTTCTAGGAGTGTATTCTACTCAACCCTCCAAGAAAATTATGTCAAGTCCACTGAAAATTATCAGTATTTTACCCCTCTTATCCTATGGTCTTGTTAATGTCTCCTTTTTAAAATAAATGTTTTAAAAAATTTAAAATTAATTAATTTAAAAAAATAAAAGAAAATTATCAGTATTGTCAGCCTGGGAGGTGACATAGTGGATACAGGATTAGACCCGTGAATATGAGGTTCCAAGTTTGGTCCCAGGCATCACATACTCTGGTGCATTGTCTCTCATAAATTAAAAAAATAATAATAATAATAATCAGCATCTAATGTAGCACAGTATTCTGGATCGCATCTTAGAATAGAAAAGGCACGTTAATGAAATCGTGGTTAAATCTAAATAAAAAGTGTTTGAGGGGGAGTCAGGCAGTAGCTCAGCAGCTTAAGCGCATGTGACACAAAGTGAAAGGACTGTCTTAAGAATCTTGATGACTCCCTACCTGCAGGGGGGGTCACTTCACAAGCAGTGAAGCAGGTCTGCAGGTGTCTTTCTCTCCTCTTCTCTGTCTTCCCCTCCTCTCTCCATTTCTTTCTGTCCTATCCAACAATGATAATAACTATAACAATAAAACAATAAGGGCAACAAAAGGTAATAAATTAATTTTTTTAAAGTGTGTGAGGTTCTTTCTTTCTCTCCTCCTATCTTTCTCATTAATAAATAAATAAAATCTTTTTTTAAAAAAAGTTACCATTGACCATGATCTCTACATGAGATTCCAAGAACATCTTGTATTATTTGTACTACATTGAATTATTTGTTTAATTATACTAAATTATTTTATGAGTGTTTGTTATTCTTTCCTTTTCATTTTTAAGTGAAATATACATATATATATATATATATTTGATTAAATAGAGAAATTGAGAGAGAAGGGGGTAGAGAGGAAGAGACACCTGCAGCACAGTTTCACTAATCATGAAGTTTCCTTCCTTCAGGTTGAGACCTGAACTCCAGGTACTTGTGTAAGGTAATGTGTTTGCTCAACTGGGTGCACCACTGTCCAGCCAGTATAGGTACTATTTTTATAAAGATTAAGCAGTCTCTGGATTTTTGTTTCTTTGTTCATTTTGCCATTGCTTGGACTTCAGTGCTCCTTTGGACTAACTTTTTCACAGACAGAGACAGGGTGAGAGAAAGATATCGCAGCACCAAAGCTTCCTCCAGTGCTGTGGGGACTGGCCTTGAATGTGGTTCTCAGGCCTGACAAAACAGCACACTATCCCGGTAAGTTGTTTTGCTGAGCCAGCATTTGGGCTGTAAAGGAAAATTTTCGTGTGAAAGAAATTAAGAACTGTTGTTCAGGTCTTTGGAGACTTTTCTAGAAGTTAAACATCACAAAATCTTAAAGATATTTTTATATGTTCATGTGATTTAAAATATGTCCACAAATTGCTTACACTCTTTTTCTGCTGAAATGTGGCTTCTGTGTCATTTCTATATAAACCTGGGCAGACTTGACACTGTGTCAAACAATAGGGTATGTCAGAAGTGACAATGTCTGAGTCTGACCAAAATAGACTATGCAGTTTACATCTTGTTCCCTGGAACTTTGCTTTTTTTTTTGGGGGGGGGGGGGCGGCAGAGGAGGGGAGTCTCAAACTTTCAGGTAAGAAGCATGACTAACCCAAATCTATCTTGTAAGGATACTCAAACTTAGCCGAAGGTCAGTCACTTTGGACAATAGTCTCAACTGAGCATAGCTCAGATGTTAGAAGATTTCAGTCCTTTGTTGTTTGAGTTACCTCCAGTGATTCAAGTCTTCCCCTCAACAAGGTTCCAGGTAATCAGAGAGTAAAAAGACTTCCGCCTTGCCCTATCCAAATTCAGAACCCACAAGTATAATAACATAATTTTATTTTAGGCAGCTCAGTTTGAGGTCATCTGTAGTACAAATGACCTCAAACAATAGTTTTTAACACACTGTAATTGTGTGCTCATTTGTTTTACTTTGTTTTTAATTCCTTAAACCTGTTCTCACAGGAAAATGATATGGAACGCAAACGTTTGTCCTCAGACAAACTGGAGTATCAGAATGCTAGAATAAGAATGCTCAGATGGTATAGTGACTCTGCCCATGGACTCTGAGGCAGACAGAATGTTAGAATATATAGGCGGTAGGAAGGCATGTGGGAGCCACAAAGTTCCAAATATCTGTGCTTATGGACAGGAGAGCAGAGATGTGTAGCCCTGTTCAGACAGAGGTAAGGCAAAAAGGGCTCAGTTTTGTAACCAGTGTCATTTGCAACAGGAAAGGGAAGGAAATACCTTGGAAAAGTGCTCAGTACAGCATGCTGAGGGAAGATTTTTTAAAAAGTGTCTCAATTATTTCTACCCACTATCTGTGTAACACTGTTCAAATCACTCAAACTCCCTCCAAAACAATCTTGCATAACCTCATAAGGCCAGACAGTGGCGTACGCAGTTAAGTACACATATCACCATGCTCAAGAACCTGGATTCAAACACCTGCTCCCCACCTGCAAGGGTAACCTTCATGAGCAGTGAGGTGGGTCTGCAGATCTCTTTCTCTACCTCTCTCCTCTCAATTTTTCTCTGTACTGTCAAATACAAATAGGAAGAAAAGAAAGAAAGAAAGAAAGAAAGAAAGAAAGAAAGAAAGAAAGAAAGAAAGAAAGAAAGAAAGGAAGGAAGGAAGGAAGAAAGAAAGAAAGAGAGAGAGAAAGAAAGAAGAAATAGTCACAGGAAGCCTGGTCGATTCGTAGTTCCAATGCAGAGCCTCAGTGATAACCTTGGTGGCAATAAAAAACAAACAAACAAATAGATAATGAGCTAAAGCATATAAAACTCTATGGGGCTGCAACTCAATGCTTTGCCTCTCACTGGAGAAGAGATTCTATAAATCCAAATACTTCTTCCCTCTCCTCCCCACCCCTGCCCCATCTTTGCCAGAGAGGGCTTCACTACTTTTTCTGATAGAAAAAGAGAGACAGAGAAAGAGGAGGAAAGGGGTGAAGGGGGGTAGATAGCATAATGGTTATGCAAATGGCTCTCATGCCTGAGGCTCCAAAGTCCTGAGTTCAATCCCCCACACCACCATAAGCCAGAGCTGAACAGTGCTCTGGTAAGAGAAAGAGAGAGAAAGAAAAAAAGAGAGAGAGAGAGAAAAGACACCACAACACCAAGCTCCTCTGTTGTGGTGAACATTGAGCATGAACTTAGGGTACAAGCACGACAAAGGAAGCATGCTATCTACTTGAGCTATCTTGCCAGTTCCAAATATTTCTCTTTGCAAATGGTTTCATTTATGATGGAAGATTCCAGTCACTTAAAGAAGAAAAAAAATGAAGGCTATGAATATGGTGAGGAGGAAAGAGAAGTGAGTGTCAGAAAGAGCATTAGGAGAATACCAAACAACGTGCAAGACAATCTCAGGCCAGTGTAGAGATTAGGGTGTACTACTGGGTGTTGGAAAATTTCTGATGTATTTTTTTTTTTTGCAAAAAAAAATACATCATGAGGGGTCAGGCGGTGGTGCATGTAGTTAAGTGCACATAGTACTAAGTGCAAGGACCCACTTGAGGATCCCAATTCGAGCCCCCAGGTCCCCACCTGCAGGTGGGAAGCTTTACAAGTGGCGAAGCAGGTCTTCAGGTATCTATCTTTCTCTCTCTCCCTCCTTTCTCTGTCTTAGCCAGTGAAATGGGGAAAAATGGCCCCCAGGAGCAGTGGATTTGTAGTACTAGCACAGAGCCCCAGTGATAACCCTGGAGGCAAAAAAAAAAAAAAAAAAAAGGAGGAGGAGGAGGAGGAGGAGAAGGAGAAGAAGAAGAATGACATTAGGATTTTTCTGAATAACCAGTAGTTAGGAATTCCCACCTTGAAACCAAACAGAGGCAGGATTCATTTTAGCTCAGTCCTTACCAGGCTGCCTTCAAAAGTCTCTCTGACTTCTTATTTGCTCCTCTGTGAAAGGAGAAGTCTGATAAACAAGCCCTGGGAGACCTGTACGATGTTTGGGAGCTGCCTGCGGCCCCTTGTGCTGAATGCCCCTTGTCATTGAGTGAGCATCAGCAGCTACCCACAGAAGGTCCGCTCAGGCAGACCCAGATTTGTTTCTGTATTTCCCTCCTCAGCTATTGTTCTGACCACTTCTCATCCAGACCTCTGGAATCAGATACTCACATTATATACTCATCAGACCAGAAGCTCTTTCCCCAAATGGCAAGATGATGATGGCCTTTCCTGCAGAGTTAGCCCTGCCCACTCAACTCTACCTTTGCCTCACACACTCCTCCTCACCTCTCCTCTATCCTCATGGTCACACCTGATATGACTCCTGTGCCTATCCCAGTCAGTCACACACAGCCTCCCAGCCCCAGTAGAGGGAGTAGCCTGGCCATGAAAGAGTCCCTTGAGGGACTATCCATTCTTTGTTGTAGCCCACCCATATTTTCCCCCAAGTGACTACTATTAAATCAAATTATTGGATTCCTGCAAAAGTCACGCCCCTCTCAAGATTCCCAACCATACATTTCCTCCTTTGTTGCTGCTGTAATCCAAATGTTGTTGCTTTTCATCGCCACCAGGGTTATTGCAGAGGCTCAGAGCCTGTGTAGTGAATCCACCAACATTCCTGGGAGCTATTTTTTCTAGAGACGGAAATTGAGAGGAAGGTGGGAAACAGAGAGGGAGAGAAAAAGAGACACCTACAGCATTGTGAAGCTCATGAAGCTTCCCCCTTGCAGGTTGGAACCAGGGGCTTGAGCCCCGGTACTTACTCTTGGTCATGTGTGTGCTCAACCAGTTACTTCATTGCCTGGCCCAAAGCCTAAACTCCATTCTCTGACCTCACTGACCTCTTCTGGCCATTGTACTTCCACTTACACTCCCCACCCTCTCATAATCCTGCTGCCATGCTGGTTTTCTCTCTTCCTTCAAACCAGCCACCTTCATTCTTTCTCAAGACTGATCAGTCTGTTCTTCCTAGGTCTCCATAGACTGACAGCCATGTCCTTCAAACCTGAACTTAGACACCCTGTCCTCAGCCAGCTCCACTCTCACTTTACACCCATCTCAGTTTCTCTTGTCAAATGAAAGAAAGAAGAAAATGAAAAAGTTTTATAAAACATAACTGCTTTGGAGGCCAGGCGGTAGTGCACAGGATTAAGTACATATGGTGCAAAGCAAGGACTGGTTCGAGCCCACTGGCTGCCCACCTGCAGGGTTATCACTTCACAGTCAGTGAAGCCGGTCTGCAGGTGTCTGTCTTTCTCTTCCCCTTTCTGTCTTCCCCTCCTCTCTCACTTTCTCTCTGTTTTATCCAACAACAGCAGCAGCAATACCAACAACAACAAAATGGAGACAAGGCCTGTGCACTACCACCTGGCCTCCAAAGCAGTTATATTTTATAAAACTTTTTCATTTTCTTCTTTCTTTCATTTGACAAGAGAAACTGAGATGGGTGTAAGGCGCAGTGGATTCATAGTGCAGACACCCAGCTCCAACAATAACCCTGGAGGCAAAAAAAAAGATAGCTGCTTTGTATCTGATTAATAGGCATTTGTGCCCCTCTCTCCAGTCCCCGTTTCATTCCCTGGGATTGAAACTTTATCCCTCATTGTTCTCCTGTGGTTCATGTCACAATTAGCTCAGCTTGTTGTTTGGCGTTGGTGGAAACTTCATTCTTGAAGGTATCTGTGTAAGAAGACAGCTACGAAGTTTCATTTACGAAGTGAGTCCTGACTTTGTGTACAATATAAATATAGGCAAATATGTAATTATCAAGCACTATCTAGACTTGCAATTACCATGATTCCTGCATCTGCATGGTGAGTTAAAGAAATGAACATGAAGAGCTGAACGCTAATATTTGGCCCTCTTGCTCCTTAAAATATTTGTTTTTCAATCATCACTCGAAATAGTTTCATTATGTCTTGTTACCTAATTAGTGCTTGGATGTGGAATTTAAAGGCCATCCAGAGTAAAGCATCAGAACTTCCGAGATGTCTGCATCTCACTGAGTGTCCCATAAAATATTTCCAAGTATTCATTTCCAAGGCGCTGCTTCTGGATTGCTGAGCACCACCATCAACACCATCTCCATGGTTGTTAAGAAGCTCTCTGGGGGGAGTTGGCAGCGCACATGGCGTAAAGTGCAAGGGCCAGCGTAAGGATCCCAATTCGAATCCCTGGCTCCCCACCTGCAGGGGAGTCATTTCACAGGTGGTGAAGCACGTCTGCAGGTGTCTATCTTTCTCTCCCCCCCTCTGTCTTCCCCTCCTCTCTCCATTTCTCTCTGACCTATCAAACAACAATGACATCAATAACAACAGTAATAATAACTACAATAATAAAAAACAACATGGGCAACAAAAGGGGAAATAAATAAATATATTTTAAAAAGAAGCTCCCTGGGGGGCTGGGGAGATAGCATAATGGTTATGCAAAAGACTCTCATGCCCTAAGATTCAGTGTCCAGCACCACCATAAACCAAAGCTCAGCAGTGCTCTGGTCTCTGTCTTTCACAAAAACAAAAACAAAAACAAAAACAAACAAACAAACAAAAACTTCCTAAATTGTTGAGGGCTCTGCTTATAGAACTGTAGTTCTTGAAATATTGTCCAAGAATTGGCTGCATCAGACTATCTTGGCATGCTTTTAAAATGCTGGTTCCCTGGCTCACACTAGACGTGTTCAAATGGCATCTCAAACGGTGGGGTCAAGGAATTTGCCTTCTAACATGCTGCCACAGTCATTTCCTGCTTTATCTTTGTCCTGTGTCTTGCTTGGGCAAGATGCTCTAGAACAAGCAGAAAGGGAAGTTGTGATAAATGGAATCATAGCTGCCTGACAACTATGGTTCACTCCTGGTCTTCTTGGGTGAATAACTGAGTCTTCTGGAGAAATAATAGTATCTATCTGGCTAGTTAGAATGCCAGGTGGGCTGCATTTGCAGACACTAAAATAACAGTGACTTTTAAAATATTTTAAAACTCTCATGCCAGAAGCTCTGATATCTAGGTTCAATCACTAGCACCACCATAAGCCAGAGCTGAGCAGTGCTCAGGATATAGCTCAACTGGTAGAGAGCATACTTTACATGCAGGAGGTCCTGAGTTCGATATCAGGTGGCACATAGGAGCACTGTCGCACGAACTGAAGCTCTATAGATAGTGGAGTAGCTCTCACTTTTCATTTCTGTCTCCAAAAAAAAAAAGAAGAAGAAGAAAAACTGGCTTGGGGACAGTGGAATCACACATTTGTCAGATCCCATATGACAAATAAATAAATAAATAAACAAATAAATACTAATAGCTACATTATAGGATAACTTGCAGAGGTGGGGCTACTGAGTAGCAGCAGCTTGCTCTCTCTCTCTCTCTCCCTCTCTCTCTCTCTCTCCTCTCTCTCTCTCTCTTCCTCCTCTCCCTGGTCAACTAATAATAAAAATCACCTGAGAACACAAGGCAAGACTCAAGACTTGGAATACTTTGGGAACTCACCAAATCATAGGTGAATGCAAACGTGTGGTTTGTGGACAGAGAAGGGCCTAAGGAGAGATTCCTGGAGCTTCTTCTTCTTCTTCTAGCATTTGCCCTTCTTCCGTAGCCAGTCAACAGCGTCAGGTTGAGCCTGATGTAAAGTTTCGAGACCTCCTTTGAATCTGAAAGCCTGTATCTACCTGGGAGAAACTGGTAACAGTCTTGCAGTTTGCCAGTTTAGGATTGAGTCATTAAGCTAAAAAATTTGCTTATAGTTAAAAAAGCCCTCAGCCTCCCATAGTTTACAGGGAAGGTTAAGAACAAAAGAAGGTTTAATAGCCACTCTGCATCACCTCAAGAATTGAGAAAACATTAAAACAACTGTTAATTTCCATAACTGTGAATTCTTTAAGTACCTTACTAAGATGCAAGTCAATCCAGACAAGTGTAATTAATGGACTGAATAGTACTGAGAGAGGGACCTCATAACACACCATATACTAACTAAGGTTAAACCAAGAAGAAATATTGGAGAAATGGAACCAAGACAAAAGCCCAGATAAACTCCCCCTCAAAGGTAGAAGCATATAAAAATGAGGACAAAATCCAAACTTTAATTGAGACAGTCACAGGAGTGAGGAGAGTTTGAAAGTAATATCATCAGAAATGGGAAACAGCAAATGAGACTCCTAAAGAAAACATTATATAGCTTGTGGTAATTAGAGAGCTGAAAGCTGAAATAGCTGGCCTAAGAATACAACTAGCTGAACAAGCTAATACAGTATCAGAACAGGGTAACAAAATAGCTGAGCTACAGAAAACAACAGAGGAGAAAGAGAATAGAATAAGTGAGGCAGAAAACAGAATTAGTAAGATTGAGAATGAATTAGAGAAAACTAAGAAAGAAGTAAGAGATCTCAAAAAGAGATCAAGAGATACTTAAAACAACAAGAGACATATGGGGTGACTTCAAAAGAAATAATATATACATTATTGTCTTGCCAGAGGAAGAAAGAAAGGCAAGGGAGGAAAGCATTCTACAGGACATAATAGCTGAGAACTTTCCTATTCTAGACAACATAAAAGACATAAAGGCTCAATAGGCTCAGAGGACCCCAAGCAGAATTAACTCTGATTTGAAGACACCAAGATACATCATACTTATAATTAAAAGGAATAAGTATAGGGAAAGGATATTGAACACTGCATGAGAAAAGAATCACCTACAGAGAAAACCCCATAAAATTAGCAACAGATTTCTCCACACAATTACTACAGGACAGAAGAGAATAGCAAGATATTTATTAAGCTCTCAGTGAGAAAGGCTTTCAACCAAGACTACTGCATCCTGCTAGACTGTCATTCAAACTACATGGAGGCATAAAAACCATCTCAGATAAGCAATAGATGAAGGAGTCAACTATCACCAAGTCTTCCCTGTAAGAAGTTCTGAAAGATCTCCTAAAAACAAACATATCACCATAAACATGCTATATATCAGAACATCCTACAAATGCCCTGAATTCACCTTTTAAAAGGCACAGAGTAGGAAGGTGGATCATAAAACACAACCCATTCATATGTTGTCTGCAGGAATCCCACCTAACTCAAGAAGACAAACACAGACTTAAAGTGAAAGGATGGAAAACTACCATAAAAGCCAGTGTACCACAAAATAGGGTAGAAACAGCTATTCTCAATCTGACATGACAGACTTTAAAATAAATAAGATTTAAAAAGATAGGGATAGGGAGTCAGGCAGTAGTGCAGTGGGTTAAGTGCATGTGGTGCAAAGCATAAAGACTGGCATAAGGATCCTGGATAGAGACCCCGGCTCCCCACCTGCAGGGGGTTCACTTCACAGGTAATGAAGTGGGTCTGCAGGTGTCTATCTTTCTCTCCTGCTCTCTGTCTCTCCTCCTCTCTCCATTTCTCTCTGTCCTATCCAACAACAACAACAATAATAACTACAACAATAAAACAACAAGGGCAACAAAAGGGAATAAATAAACATTTAAAAAATAGGGATGGACATTACTTAATGCTCAGAGGATCAGTCAATCAAGAAGTCTTAACAGTTATTAACATCTAAGCATCCAGTAAGAGGCCATATAAATACATCAAACATCTACTGAAAGGGCTACAGCAATATATTAACAGCAACACAGTAATAGGAGATTTCAACACCCCTTGGATGTTATACCAAAAACTACCAAATACTTAGAGGAAGATATTGGCAGACCTCTTTTCCATCTAAATTTTAAAGGCATCTTCAATTACAAATCCAATTACCACACAAAAAAGTTGAACAATAAACACAAAGCAGAACTTGGACTTCTTCTAGTGTATTGCACCATGGTAAAGGACTCTGGGGTAGGGGGAGAGGGTTCAGGTCCTGGAACATGATGACAGAGGAGGACATAGAGAGGCATTGAATTGTTATATGGAAAACTGAGAAATGTGAACAGGGGTAGATGGCATAATGGTTATGCAAAGAGACTCATTCCTGAGGCTCCAAAGCTCAGGTTCATGGTGAATTCACCTTCTTTACCCCATCTTGATGGAGCTTGAAGATATCATGATAAATGAGATAAGTCAGAGACAAAAGGATGACTATGGAATGATTTCACTCATAGGCAGAAGTTGAAAAACAAGATAAGAAGGGAAAACTCTGAGTTGAACTTGGACTGGGAGTTGGTGTATTGCACCAGAATAAAGGATTCTGGATTCTGGAGTGTGTGTGTGTGTGTGTGTGTGTGTGTGTGTGTGTGTGTGTGTGTGCAGAGGAGGACCTAATGGGAGTTGTATTGCTATGTGGAAATGTTACGCACATACTAACTATTGTATATTACTGTTGACTGTAAACCATTAACCACCTAATAAATTTTTTAAAAATTTACAAAAAAAGCTACATTATCTCTTTTATATAGGTTTAAGCAGGCAGAACCAATGTAATAATATTAAGGATCTTTCTCCTATACTCAACTCACAGCTGCTTGCTATCTCATTCCCTAAGATGACTGCCCAAGCTCCTGCCACCACATCTGTGTTCCATTAAGTGATAGGGGAAAGAAAATATAAGGCATCCCCTTTCCCTTTAGGGATACACTTCTGCTCTTAACCTCTTAGCTTTGGGCTGCAAAGGAACTGAGTAATATACCAATTTCTCTCTTTTTTAATATTTATTTATTTTTCCTTTTGTTGCCCTTGTTTTTGTTTTTTGTGGGTTTTTTTTTTTTTTGTAGTTATTAAGGTCATTGTTGTTGGATAGGACAGAGAGAAGTGGAGAGAGGAGGGGAAGACAGAGAAAGGGAGAGAAAGATAGACACCTGCAGACCTGCTTCACCACCTGTGAAGCGACTCCCCTGCAGGCAGGGAGCCAGCGGCTCAAACCAGGATGCTCATGCCTGTCCTTGCCTATTGAGCCACGTGCATTTAACCTGCTGTGCTACCACCTGACTCCCAATTTCTCTTTTTTTCCCTGTGCTCAGAGTAACTTTGGAAGTTCTACAGGTGTTACTGAAAGGAAGAAGAAACTATGTTGAATGTCAAATAACAGTCTCTATCCTAGTATCTGCAGACTTATCTGTGTGTGTTGGGAGGGGCTTGGTACTCCAGTATTTTTTCAACCACCTTAAACTTAAGCTTAAACATTGCAATCATATACTTGAAAGATAAAGTACAGACTACTTTGTTTCATTTAGCTATTAAATGTATAATGATTTCAGATAAACGATAATTCACCTAGTGTAAATACATCCCAAATATTTAACTGAGTGTGTTTTAATTTACATTTCCTGAATCTGGCATTCCTCTGTAGATTGGGATCACAGGAAAAATATCTATATTTTTAATCCCAAAGGGTAGGAAATGGGTCTTTTTAGTGACTATGCCAAGAAATAAATTCACTCCCTTCTGAAATGATGGGGTTTCTGCAGTGAAGTAAATAGTTCTTCCACTGGAGAAGAGTGGAGAACTGGAAACAAGCACAGGACAGTGTTGACAACCAATGGGATGGGCAGAATGTGCTGCAAAGGCAGAGTGAACACAGAGTCAAGTTAAGGTGAGCACAGAAACAAAAAACAAAATAAACAAATAAAAAAAAACACCTGCAGTCAAGGAGATGACAGAAATCAGGGGATTTGCACTTACTGTAGAGAAGATGAGGTCTCCAGGGAAAATCAGCGTATTGCAGAAAAGCATGAGCATAGGCAAGGGAGTGGTAGAGCCTTGAAGATTAGCCAAGTCGCAGAGCCCTTTGTTAGTGGGGTAACCAGACCCAGTACCAGCGATGAACCCTGCTAAACAAAATCTTGTTGTCCAGTTTTGTGACAGGACAGGCTGAGTATGTAGGTCAAAGCTAAATTTAGACTTTTCCAAGGATATTACACCTAACTTATTGTTTTGCTAAAATTAAGATATTTTTCTCTGTCAAGAGCAATTTGTCATTTTAAAAAAAGTTCCCCTAAAAGGGCTTATAAGTCCTGTGGCCAAGGAGGGGACCAAGCAAGAAAAGCACTAGACTTTTACATGTCTACAGCCCTGAGTTCAGATCCATGACATTGTATACGACAGAGTAAATGTAAGATATATATATATATATATATGGGGGTCGGGCGGTGGCGCAGTGGGTTAAGCGCATGTGGCGCAAAGCGCAGGGACCGGCATAAGGATACCGGTTCGAGCCCCCGGCTCCCCACCTGCAGGGGAGTCGCTTCACAGGCGGTGAAGCAGGTCTGCAGGTGTCTATCTTTCTCTCCCCTTCTCTGTCTTCCCTTCCTCTCTCCATTTCTCTCTGTCCCATCCAACAACGAATTGCGTCAACAAGGGCAATAATAATAATCACAACGAAGCTACAACAAGGGCAACAAAAGGGGGAAAAAATGGCCTCCAGGAGCGGTGGATTCATGGTGCAGGCACCGAGCCAGCAATAACCCTGGAGGAGGAAAGAAAAAAAAATATATATATATGTATATATTAGCATAAGATATATATATATATATTAGTATAATATATATATATTAATGAGAACATTAGCAGGGCCTGGAAATAGCTTACCCAGTAGGGTGCATACTTTACCAAGCACAAAAAGCCAGTTTCAAGCCCCAGGTCTGGGGAGCCCCAGAGAGTACCATGCAGAGAGGATGCTTCATGAACAGTGGAACAATGCTATGATGTCTGTCCTTATCTGTTTCTTACCTTCTATTTGAAAAAAAAAAAAAATTGAATCTACTGGAAGTAGTAGAATGGAGAAGACACCAAGCCTTAGCTAAGTCTTGTTGGAAAAAATAATAATAACTGTTCACATTTTTGTCATACAAAAAAATTAAAATCAAAGTATGCTGGCACCTATTTTGGGGAAATATGAAGCTGTACCCCTGTGACAACAGCAGCCTGGTGAAATAAAAAAAAACTGAAGTCTGACTGAAGGATGGAAATGGACAACTGTAACTATAATGGGGCAACAAGTGATCTGACCTGACCCATCACACTGAGTACCCATGCTTGGTTACTCCCCACTATCTACCTATCCTGAATTCTGGCTGAGGATGAGGGGTGGGGGTGGGGGGCAGAGAACTGAATGACTAATAGTATAAAACAAAACATCTCCATCTAGATTGTCTGCAACTGTACACATGTTAGCTTGCAATGCTTAACGATACCGACATCTACCTTTTAGTGGCAAAAGAAAAACTGAAAAGGGAACAGTAAAATATAAAAGTCACATTTCTTGGGGGCCAGGTGGTCGCACACCCAGTTGAGCATACATATTACCATGTGCAAGGACCCAGGTTTGAGCCCTGTCTCCCAATCTATAGGAGGGAAGCTTCACAATCAGTGAAGCAAGTCTGCAGTCTGTCTATCTATCTATCTATCTATCTATCTATCTATCTATCTATCTATCTATCTATCCTTCCCCTTTTAATTTCTCTCCGTCCTTTATAGTAAAAAAGGGAAAAAATAGGGGAGTCAGACAGTAGCGCAGTGAGTTAAGCACACTTGGCACTAAGCTCAAGGACTGGCCTAAGGACCCCGGTTCGAGCCCCCGGTTCCCCAACTGTAGGGAAGTCATTTCATAGGCGATGAAGCAGGTCTGCAGGTGTCTATTTTTCTCCCCCCTTCTCTTTCTTCCCCTCCCTTCCAAGGAAAATCAGTGGATTTCAGGAAATCATGAGCACAGGCAAGGGAGTGGTAGAGCCTTGAAGATTAGCCTAATCACAGAGCCCTTTGTTAGTGGGGTAACCAGACCCAGTCCCAGCAATGAACCCTGCTAAACAAAATTTTGTTGTCCAGTTTTGTGACAGGAGGGGCTGAGTATGTAGGTCAAAGCTAAATTTAGACTTTCCATTTCTCTCTGTCCTAACAACAACATCAATAACAACAGCAATAATAACTACAACAACAATAAAAAAAAATAAGGGCAACAAAAGGGAAAATAAATTTTTAAAAAGGGAAAAAATAATAATAATTTTTTATAAAAGGAAAAATGACTGCCAGGAGTGGTAGTTTTGTCAAGCAGGCACCTGAGTCCTAGCAATAACCCTAGTGGCAAAAAAATAAAAGTCACATTTTTTTTCATTTCATCTCATCACTTCAAGTCTTGCTCAACATCTTGAGCCCTGGAGTGCACCCCTCAGGCCCAATCTCATCTCTAATTCACACCCTTCTACTTGGCTGGATCTCCGAAGCCATGTATTGATGTGCTAGCAACCCAGTCATTCAATATGATTCCATCAGCCCCACTGCCTGTTTAGTCAGCATGACACCAAGCATTGGGTTTAGCTATTTTCTTTGAAATCAGCTAGATATTTTTCAGCTGGGGACACTGAATCAATATGGTGCACAGGACACAACATGACCTGATTCTAGGAAAGCTATCCCTGGTCCCTGTCTGGTTCTGGCAAGAACGAAGTCTGCTGTGCTTCAGTTCTCTTCTAGTTCCCATGTGTTTTGCTTGTACTCTTACCACTCACATGTCTTCAAACTCAACTCCTGTTACTGTTACCAAGAGTTTTCCTATTTTTACCTTGGAAATTTGAGAATCAGAGACTTCCTCCATCATGCACATCTGTTGAGTCACCCACTCAACCATTTATTGAGTACTTAACACATCAAAGACATTGATAATACCATGGCTATTGGAGGGGAGTAGAATTGTCTTCACCTCTCTAGGCTATAAACAAAGGAAATACTTGAATACTCGGACACACACACATTTTGTTTTGGGCTTTTTGTGTGTGTGTGGGAGGGGGGTATCACTGGAGTTTCAATGTTTGGGGCTGACATTTTCAGAATGAAAGACAGAGATGGAGAGACAGCAATAAATTTTTCCATAGTGCCATAGGAAGTGGAGACTCAAATCCAAGTCACATATATGGCAAAGCAGATACCTTACTTACCAGGTTAAATACCACAAATGGCTCAGTATTCCTTACCCTGATTTTGTAGCTTTTCTAAAAAAAAAAAAAAAAAAAAAAAAAAAAAAAAAAAAGATCAGGCTGTTATATTTGAAAAGGGGTTCAGCGGCTCCAACAATGATTGACTTTTTAAATTTCTAAGGCATAGAGTTCAATTTGCTCAACTCAGATCAAGAGTCTATAAGCTGGTCTTGTCATATAAGGAGAAACCAGACTAGTGATTTTGGCCAAGAGATGACTCAGACCCTTGTGTATAACTAATTACAGTACTCAATAATTGTAATCTAACCCACTGGTGTAACCAGAGGTGTGAATTTCTGCCAATTCAAGATCTGGTGTGCTCAATGTGTCTGCAGGTTTATGTTCCCTCCAGAGACTCTCAGGGACAACCCATTCCTTACCTCTTCTAACTTCTGTGACTGCCAGCAGCCTCTGGCACTCCAATTTCCACCTCTATGGTCACATAACCTTCTCCTCTTCTGTATATCAAATAGCTCCCTACTTTCCTTCACTACCTCTGGCCACTGCAAGGGAGTACCATGAAGAGCACACATACAGAAGCTTCACAAGCGGAGGAGTAGTGCTGTGCTATCTTTCCTTCTCCTTCTCTTCCCTTTCCGGTCTCTTACATTCTTAAAGAAAAATGTACATGATTATATTTAGGACTGGTGATAATTGATTGTATGCATCAGTTTGACTGGTCACAGGCTATCTAGAGTAAACATTATTTTGGAGTGTATCTGGGAGGGTTTTTTTTTTTTTTTTTTTTGCCTCCAGGGTTATCACTGGGACTCGGTGCCTGCACTATGAATCCACTGCTCCTAGTGGCCATCTTTTTTCCATTGTTGTTGTTATTGTTATTGTTGTTGCTGCTGCTGCTGTTGTTGGATAGGACAGGAAGAAATTGAGAGAGGTGGGAAAGACAGAGAAGAGGGGAAAACAGAGAGGTGGAGAGAGAGAGAGAAACCTACAGAACTGCTTCACCTCTTGTGAAGTGACCCCCCCCCCCCCAGCAGGTGGGGAGTTGGAGGCTCAAACTGGGTGGGATCCTTGTGTCAGGACTTGGGCTTTGCACTATGTGCACTTAGCCGGGTACTCTGCTACCCAGTCCTGAGGGTATTTCTTTCTTTTTTTTTAATATTTATTTATTCCTCTTTTTTGCCCTTGTTTTATTGTTGTTGCTATTGTTGTTGCTGGATACGACAGAGAGAAATGGAGAGAGGATGGGGAAGACAGAGTGAGGAAGAGAATATAGATAGACACTTGCAGACCTGCTTCACCGCTTGTGAAGCGACACCCCTGCAGGTGGAGAGCCGGGGGCTCCAACCGGGATCCTTAACACCAGTCCTTGCGCTTTGCACCACCTGCACTTAATGCCCTGCGCTACCACTCGACTCCTCTGAAGGTATTTCTTAATGAGATTAACAGCACACTATAAATAGATTGTCATTTCCGACATGGATGGGTATTATCCTATGCAATGAGGACCTGAATAGAATAGGAGGAGTTTCTCCCCACACACCCTTTTTATTTTTTTCTATGTCATTGTTGGAGCTGAGACATATTATCTCACCATCTGTGACCCTGATTTATACCCCCAGCTTCCTGATTCTATCCTTGGATCTTCAGCCCTGGGCTGAATTATACCACTAGCATCCCTGAGTCTTCAGTTTCTAGATAGTAGTTTGTGGCATTATTGAACCTCTGCAGTCTGCAGGGAACTTTAACATGAGGTTTACGTAGATCACTTTTCTATACCATTATTTTATTTTCCTTTTAAAAGTAACATTATTTTATTTTTTATTTTCCTTTTAAAGTAACATTAACAGTTTCATTTTTAAGTCTACCACATCTCCCTATGGTTTATTGTGAAGATTATATGACAGAAACTGATAACCCACAGTGACTAGAACATGGGAAGTGTCCAGTAAGTATGTTTGGCCTTGGCCGGGCTATTTCAGCTTACTGAAAAGTGACCTTAAGGAAACTTAACCCAAAGAGCGATCTAGGAAGATTAGAAAGGAAATGATAGTGGTTGATCTTGTAAAATAGCATTTGAACATTCAACTATGCACTACGGTTGCCTTCCCATTTGTATCACAGACATTTCTGTAAGTCCTCATTCTTTTTTATTTTTTTTAAATTATCTTTATTTATTTAATGGATTGAGACAGCCAGGAATCAAGAAGGAAGGGAGGACAGAGAGGAAGAGAGACAGAGAGACACCTGCAGTACTGCTTCACCGCTCGTGAAGTTTTCCCCTGCAGGTGGGGACCAGGGACTCAATCCTGCACATTGTAAAATGTGCTCTCAACCAGGTGTGCCACCACCCGGGCCCAGGTCCTCACTCTTCATGTGACAGACAAGCTGGGGGATATGGGAAAGAATCAAACTAATCACTAAAGGTGTATTTTCTTGTTATTATTGACCCATTTTAGAAAACTGATGTATTCAGAGGAGTTTTCTTTTCATTACTATCTTGAAATATTTATCAAATTCAGAATAAAGAAACCATATGATGGAAATTAAAAAAAATTAACAGCCAGGCAGTGGTGCATCTGGCTGAGCACAGGGGATAGAACCCAGATTCGAACATATATTCCCCACATGCAGGGGCAACATGATGAGTGGTGAAGCAGTGCAGCAGGTGTCTCTCTTTCTCCCTCTCTATCACTCCCTTCCCTCTCAATGTTTCTCCGTCCAGTCAAACAAAATAGGGAAAAAGGAAAAGGGGGGGGCACCAAACTCTAAATCAACATTTTACTTGCTTCTAGCTAGAAAACAGAAAGATTTCTTAGTGCAGGCACCTAGTCCCAGCAATAACCCTAGTGGCAAAATAATAAAAAATATAAATTAATTAATTTAATTTAACATAGGTTTATAATCTTTGCTATAATGATTAAAACAAAGTAAACAGGGGACAAGGAGGTTACTAAACTGTAGAGTGTGTTCTTTACATATGTGAGGTCATGGGTTTGATCTTCAGCACCACATAAGAAAATAACAAAGAGGGAGTCAGGCGTTGTTAACACAGCAGGTTAAGCACATATGGCCCAAAGTGCAAGGACCGACCTAAGGATTCCGGTTCAAGCCCTTGGCTCCCCACCTGCAGGGGAATCCCTTAACAGGCGGTGAAGCGGGTCTGCAGGTGTCTATCTTTCTCTCCCCCTCTCTGTCTTCCCCTCCTCTCTCCATTTCTCTCTGTCCTAACAACGACGACATCAATAACAACAATAATAACTACAACAATAAAAAAGCCAGCAAAGGCAATAAAAGAGGGTAAATAAATAAATATTTTTTAAATAAATAACAAAGGAAAAAGAGGTGGTACAGTGGGTAAAACTTTGGATTTTCAAGCATGAGGTCTCCAGTTTGATCCCTGGCAGTACATGTACCAGACTGACATTCTGCCTCTCTTTCTCTCTTTTTCTGTCTTTCCCAACAATAAATGATAATATAAAAAAAGGACTAGTGGAACTACTAAAGCCGTTCTTTTAGTCTCTCACTCATAAAAATAAAATAAAGGGAGGAGTCGGGCGGTAGTGCAGCAGTTAAGCGCACAAGGCACAAAGCCCAAGGACCGTCATAAGGATCCAGGTTCGAGCCCCCAGCTCCCCACCTGCAGGGGAATCCCTTCACAGGCGCTGAAGCAGGTCTACAGGTGTCTATCTTTCTCTACCCCCCTCTGTCTTCCCCTCCTCTCTCCATTTCTTTCTGTCCTATTCAACAACAACAATAAAAATAACAAGGGCAACAAAAGGAAAAATAAATAAATATAATTTAAATTTTTTTAAATAAATAAATAAAGGAGTGGGGTGGTGGCTCACTTGGCTGAGCCTACATGTTACAATGTACACAGATAAGGGTTCAAGCCCCCCGTCCCCATTTGCAGGGGAAAACTTTGCAAGTGGTAAAGCAGTGTGGTAGATGTCTCTTTGTCTCTCTCCCTATCACCCTCTTCCTTCTCGAATTCTGGCTGTCTCTATCCAATAAATAAATAAAGATAATTTTTTTAATTCTAAAAATAATACGAAGAATTAAAGAAAGAAAAGAAAATTAAAGTCAGACTGGAATAGTGACTCCATAGTGAAGCACATGCCTCACATATGTGAAGCCCTGAATTCAATTCCTGGCACTGCCTAAAATGTCTAACTCTATAAAATATGAAGAGCACAATGACCTTGACAATATTGGCATAAAATTATTTTGTGGGGGGGGGTCAGGCAGTAGCGCAGAGGGTTAAGCACTCGTGGCGCGAAGTGCAAGGACTGTCACAAGGATCGGGGTTGGAGCCCAGGGTTCCCTACCTGCAGGCTGTGAAGCAGGTCTACAGGTGTCTTTCTCTCCCCCCTCTCTGTGTTCTCCTCCTCTCCCCATTTCTCTCTGTCCTACCCAACAACAATGACATCAATAACAATAATAATAACCACAACAACTATAAAACAACAAGGGTAACAAAAGGGAAAAAAAGAGCCTCCAGGAGCATCGAATTCATAGTGCAGGCACCGAGCCCCAGCAATAACTCTGGGACAAAAAAAAAATTATTTTGTGTGTATCATCTGTGATCTCTGCTAGTTTCAAGAGTATAAAATAAAAATCAAGACTCAAAACATTGCAATAAGTTCTCATTTTTTTTTCCAAATACTTGTCAGTCAAGCAGGCTAGATTGGGAATAGATTTACAGTTACAAACTCTTTAATTGGTATTATTTACTCAATCCTCCTAATAACCTTATAAAAAACAAACAGATATCATTAGTCCCAGTATATAAATTTGGAAAGTGAGATTCAAAACTCAAGAGTTAAAGAGTGAAATTGAGCTGATCAAAAGCGGAGCTAAACTTGAACTCGGTATCCTCACTTTTTAAAACATATTTTAATTTATTTATTATTGGACAGAGACAGAGAGAAATTCAAAGGAGAGGGGGTGATAGAGATGGAAAGAGACAAAGAGACACCTGCAGACCTGCTTCATCTTTCATTAAGCTTTCCCCCTGCAAATGGGGACCAGAGACTTGAACCCAGATCCTTACACACTGTGTGTGTGCATTTAATCAGGTGTGCCACCCCCACCCCCGTTTTTGGTTTTCCTGTTTGAGAGGTTAGTGGTTTATAGCACAATTGGTGTGACACATGGGTAAAATGTAATATTACCATGATAGGTGTCTGCAAAACATTCTTACCCCTAACTTGGGTCCCCCTTTACTACCTTGCACCTGGACCTCAGAGTGCTACCCCTTCAGCCCCCTCCCCACTCAGCTTCCCCAGAGTCCTTTGCTTTGGCGCAATATGTCATGTATCCTGACTCTTAATGGCACCACAAGTTGAGGGGAAGGAGTAAGGATAATAAAGATGGGATGAGCCTGAACAAAGGCTATAGGTCACCAGGAAATCCAAACCCGGAAATGCGTAGGGAAAGAGGTAAGGCATATGAAATAAAGGAAGTCAAACTCTCCACCAACATTTTACTTGCTCCTAGCTAGAAAACAGAAAGATCAAATTCCACCAGCCAGTGATTAAATTCATGCGCACACATTCCTGTTGATTCCTTCCCTGGGCTGCTTTCAAGTGCTACAGTAAAGAGAGTGCATGACCTTATTCACTAGTTCTTTTTCTAAACCACATCCTCTCACCTGGGCAAGAATCTAAGCAGGTGAGAGAGAGTTTCTCTCCATGATAGGGATAATCTTCAAATCAGTTGAAAACTGGAATGCATAGGTGAATCAGGAAGTAAATATACTGAGCTAGAATATTTACAATGAGAGGTCCCTTTTTAAATAAATAAATATATATATATATATATATCCACGTGTGTGGATTACTGGGTTACTTTTTCATACTGTAATTCCCTCCGCTTTGAGGAAGGTGTCGGTTTCCAAACAGACTGCATTTCCTGTTCTTCAACTTTTGCAGCACTGCCTGTAAGTTTCATGTAGTGCAAGTGACGTTACCGTTACCAGTCTTTATAATGGCACAGCCATCAGCACTGTGTGTGGAAATTGATGGGCTCATTGAAACAGGCCAGCTCAGAGAATAAACGTGTACGTGAAGTTACACATTCAGAATTTTAAAATAAACCCTAAAGTTGAGGTTCTCAAACATGGCTGTATATTCCTACTACACTAGGGTCTTTAAAAACAAATAAAAAACAGTGAATAGGCTCCAACCTAGATGATTAATTGGCAATTTCTGTAGATAGGATCTTGGTATAGTATAATCAATGAATAACTAGGATTAAGAATCAGTGCTTGAAAGGATTCAGCAATAAGAAAATAATACCTGGGGAGTTGGGCTGTAGAGCAGCGGGTTAAGCGCAGGTGGCGCAAAGCACAAGGACCGGCATAAGGATCCCGGTTCGAACCCCGGCTCCCCACCTGCAGGGGAGTTGCTTCACAGGCGGTGAAGCAGGTCTGCAGGTGTCTTATCTTTTTCTCCTCCTCTCTGTCTTCCCCTCCTCTCTCCATTTCTCTCTGTCCTATCCAACAACGACAACAACAATAATAACTACAACAATAAAACAACAAGGGCAACAAAAGGGAATAAATAAATAAAAATAAAATATTAAAAAAAAAGAAAAGAATACCTGAATCTTGCTCCACACCTTGTGCAGATGGTGCAAATATACATGCATTCTGAGATCTTGAGACTCTGGCAAGAATGTAGATATATCATTACCAATGAAGAAATGAAAATAGTGATTCCATCTGCCAAACTAGGTACCAATAAAAAATAACCAGAGAGGAACATGGACAACAGAAAAGAAACAGCTCTATTAGAGTGGTGAGAATTCTGTTGTACCTAAACACATGAAAACTATTTTCAGTGTGTTGTATTAGGAAACACTGGTGAGGTATCTGAGAACTCCCCACACTTCCCTACAAACTTAAAAATATTATAAAATAAAAAGCTGGGGTCAGGTGGTGGTGTACCTGGTTAAGTGCACATATTATCAAGATCAAGGAGCTGGGTTTGAGCTCCCTGCTCCCCACCTGCAGGGGATACACTTCATGGACAGTGAAAGAGTTCTGCAGGTGTTTATCTTCCTCTCCCCCTCTCTATCTCTCCCTCCTCTGCCAATTTCCGTCTGCCCTGTCTAATAAAAATTAGAAAGAAAAAAAAAAGAGAGAGAGGAAAACATGGCCACTGGGACCAGTGGATTCATAGTGCTGGCATTGAGCCCCAGCAATAATTGCTGGTGGCAATGAAAAAGCTAAAAGAATAAAAAGAAAATGGAGGAGGAGGAGAAGAAGAGGAAGAGGAAGAAGAAGGGGGAAGAGGAGAAATGAGGAATAGACTAGTTGGATAAAAAAATTAAAAGTTCGGGAGTGGGAGTTGGGCGGTAGCGCATCAGGTTAAGCGAACGTGGCGTGAAGCACAAAGACAGGGTAAGGATCCCTGTTCGAGCCCCGGCTCCCCACCTGCAGGGGAGTTGCTTCACAAGTGGTGAAGGAGGTCTGCAGGTGTCTGTCTTTCTCTCCCCCTCTCTGTCTTCCCCTTCTCTCTCTATTTCTCTCTGTCCTATCCAACCAGGACTACAACAATAAAATAAGAGCAGCAAAAGGGAATAAATATAAAAGATATTTTAAAAAAAAGTTCAGGAGTTGGGCAGTAGCACAATGGGTTAAGTGCAGGTGGCACAAAGCTCAAGGACCAGCATAAGAAATCCGGATGGAGCCCCCGGCTCCCCACCTGCAGGGGAATCACTTCACAAGTGGTGAAGCAGCTCTGCAGGTGTCTGTCTTTCTCTCTCCCTCTCTGTCTTCCCCTCCCCTCTCCTTTTCTCTCTGTCCTATCCAACAACAACAACATCAATAACAACAACAATAATAACTACAACAATAAAACAACAAGGGCAACAAAAGGGAATAAATAAATAATAAAAAATTTTTTAATTAAAATTTTATTTTGAAGTATTTTCAATGGCAGAAATTTTAGGGGAAAAAATCCACCTTCAGGGGAGTCCGGTGCACTTGGCACCAAGTGCAAGGACCAGCTTAAGGATGGTTCGAACCCCCAGCTCCCCACCTGAAGGGGAGTCGCTTCACAGGCGGTGAAGCAGGTCTGCAGGTGTCTATCTTTCTCTCCCCCTTTCTGTCTTCCCCTCCTCTCTCCATTTCTCTCTGTCCTATCCAACAATGACGACATTAATAATAACAACAATAATAACTACAACAATACAACAAGGGCAACAAAAGAGAATAAATAGATAAATATTTTTTTTAAAAATCCACCTTTACTACTGCCATTAGAGACTGACCACTGTAATTTGTAGCCAGTGATTATCATGAGATTCATGGCACCACAAGATTATTTTTCCACTGTCTTAATTCTGGGCAAATCTTAACACTAAAAAAGAAATAATAAATGACATTCACAGAAAACCCACTTCTGTAATAAACATATACATGTGTCATCTATTTAATTCCTACTAAAATGTTCTATGTAGATACCATTGTCATCCCCATTTTCTGTAGATGAGAAAACTGAGAATCAGAGGTAAGATTATTTGCTTAATTTCATACAGCTAGTTAACGATAGACCTGAAATTCAAAATTAGAACCAATTACAAGGTCTACAATTTTAATCTCTATATAATATTATCTCCTAAATCTGCTGATTATATTCAACTATAATACCTAGATCTCTGAAATAAGGGAATAATTATTGTGTATATCCAGTGCTCAGGACAGACTGGACTATCAGCAAAATAAGAGAAAACTTACTGTTCTGTGCCTATTTTTTTTCTAACTCTCTTCTAACTTCCAGCATAATCTCTCTCCAAGTCTTTTATGCTGTCTGAATCTTCCATGTTTCAAAATCACTTAATGGATTAATTTAGGTAAGGTATGAATGGTGACTAACAGCTTTGTGTGTTGACCTTTAGAGGAATATCTCTATGTTTAAAAGACTATCTCAGCGAAGTGATATTTATCCCCAAATGTGAAAATATTGGAATTTAACCACTGTGGCACTTTCATGAGGGAAATATCTAAGTGTCCTTAATTGTTTTAAGCCACTATTAATAAAAATCACTGACTGATCATCTGGTAGATGGCTCACACATACACTACTATGTAAGAAGACCCAAGTCCAACACAACAGTCCCAGGGGAAATTTCATAGGCAGTGAAACAGTACAACAGGTGTTTCTCCTCTTGTCTTTCTCTGTGTATCTCTCTGCCTCTCTCCCTCTTTCTCTCTCTCTCTCTCTCCCTCTCTTTCTCCTTCTCTTTCTCTTTCTCCCAACCTCTATCAAAATGAAAAACAATGGCCAATGGGAGCAGTGGAGTTGTATAGGCACTAAACTGCAGCAATAAACCTGGTGGCAATAAATAAATAAATAAATAAATATTTTAAAAGAGGAAGGAGAAGAAGGAGGAGGAGGTGGAGGAGGAGAAGGAGAAGAAGAAGAGGATGATGGAGAACAAGATCAGCAAAATAGCTTACTTGCATGGTATACTGCTTTGCCTTGTGTAGAACCTTGGTTAGAGCATCACCTCTGAATTCCTGTGGGTGTGTATGTGCCTTATGGCATGAACCCAATCAAGAGACTCAAACCACACTAGTAATCTGAACAGGGACTATTTAATATAAAAAAGTATTAACCTGTCACAGGGGACTAAGGGCAGAGAGGATTTAGTTGTGCATGATTGTTCACTTCTTTTTAGGAACTCCTGGTATAGTCTCTCCCCCAAACCAAATTCAAGGGGAGGGAAATTGTCCTTCTCTCATATTCCCTTACAATGCTAAGCACAGAGTTAGGTGTAAAATGACTGGGGATTTCAGGCATACATTCACATAACTTATTTAAAATGTTTCTTTGAGGAAGTCAGGTGGTAGCGCAGTAGGTTAAGTGCACGTGGTGCAAAGTTCAAGAACCGGTTAGGATTCCGGTTTGAGCTCCTAGCTCCCCACCTGCAGGGGAGTCACTTCACAGATGAAGCAGATCTGCAGGTGTCTCTCTGTCTCTCTTCCTCTCTGTCTCTCCCTTCTCTCTCAATTTCTCTCTGTCTCTATCTAATAACAAAATAAAATAAAATAAAAATAAAAATTTTTCTTTGATAGAAAGTGAAATAGAGAAAGAGGAAGAGAGAGAGAGATAGAGAGAGCTATGCAGCACTCCTTCACCATTAGTGAAACTCCCTCAACCCCCCACACACACACCTGGTAGATGGGGAACAGGAAATTTGAACTTGGATCCTTGTGCATGGTAACATGTGTACTCTACCAAGTGAACTACCACCCAGACCCTTGCTTTTGTTTTTTATTTTATTGGCTTTGGTTTTTATTGATTTTTTAATTATTATTATTGGTTAAGAATTCTGTGTATGACTTAGGGGTACAATTTAACACTTTTTGAAGACCCAAGTTCAAATCTTTGCTCTGTTAGCTCAGTGACCTTGAGCAAATCATATAGGATTTCTATGAAACAAGGATAACAAGGGGTTTAGAGAGAATTAAGTGAGTTAGTAAGGACAAGTAGCTCAGTTAAATAAGCAGTGGCTACTACTGCTTTTATTATTACTATTATTATAATTATTAAGATTCTCCAGTTCCTCAATTTCTGATGTGTTGCCCAGTATCATAATTGAGACAGTATTTAAAAATCAACAAGATTTTCTTTGATGTCATTTGCAGACAGATCTGTCCTTTGTCTGCCCAAAGAAACTATACTGTATATTACTTAGGACTGTTTTAAGTATTAACTCTTATTGTTTTCAAACTGTTACTGTTTTTAACTGAGTGTTAGTGTCAGGTCAACCTCCACCCTTCCCCAGGACAAAGCTTGCAAGCACCAAGGGTGATATTTCTGTGCCTGGTTAACTTTTTGTTAGTTTTCAGTACAAGCCAATTTGCTTTAATCACAGGATGTTATAAAAAAAATTAAAGAAAAAGAATGGGAAGATTATGGGTAGTAATAGAGATAATTGCCAAGGAGAAAAAAGAAGAAAAATAAATGTATCTTCCATTTCAAGGAGAAATAAATGGTTTTATTATGGGGTCAGGAGGGATGATCTTAAATTCCCTATCCAACAGAAAATGTATAATGGTAGTTGGGGAGTTAGAGAATTTGGCAGCAACAACATCCATGAATCAAAACAGCTTTTAAGGGCCAACCTCAGGGGATTGCATTTCTAAAAAAAGGAATAAGTTATTTTCCTTTATGCTGCAAAAAATGCCAAATCAGAGCTGGTTGGAAACACAGCTAGCTCATCTGTCATTATTTACAAGGACAAGGAGAAAAATAATGCTCCAATACACTAGGGTGGTACATGAAGTCTCTTCAGATTTTCTGAAATTCATTTAAGTAAGTTTCAGGAAGCAGAAGTAAAATTAACACAAAACTTTGTTCATAATGAGTCTTTCTGAAGTTAACTCCATAAAATTGGTTTGCTTTTTTTTTTCTCAGAATTATGATGGTTACCTCTTTTGTTCTTTATTAGGGGATTAATGTTTTACAGTCAACAGTAAATACAATAGTTTGTACATGCATAACATTTCCCAGTTTCCCACATAACAATACAACCCCCACTAGGTCCTCTGCCATCATGCTCCAGGATCTGAACCCTCCCTCATACCCACCCCAGAGTCTTTTACTTTAGTTCAATACACTATTGGTTTACTTTTATATTTATTTATTTTTTTTATATTTATTTATTTATCTTCCCTTTTGTTGCCCTTGTTGTTTTTCATTGTTGTTATAGTTATTATTGTAGTTGTTAT